>NC_079230.1:32466149-32706149 GCF_029633865.1 Lampris incognitus
GATCTGTCTCACTTTGTAACACTCCAGACCTCTAGAGACAAGACCAGGATCCAGAACTGTTCCTCGCTCAATCAGGTTACACACAGTGATACAGTCGTCAAAATCCGAGTCAGGGTCTGTTTCAGGCTCCCCTGCAAACTCCTGCCTAGAGAGAGCATCTGCGGCGGCATTACTGCAACCAGGACGGTACTTAACCTCGAAATCAAAAACAGACAGTTGCGCTACCCACCTCTGCTCTATAGCACCTAACTTGGCTGTCTTGAGGTGGCAGAGGGGATTGTTATCAGTCAGGACAACAAACTTTGAACCAAGCAAGTAACCCCTGAATTTTTCAGCAACTGCCCATTTTAAGGCAAGCAACTCCAACTTCATGCTACTATAATTTCGGTCATTCTTCTCAGCCTGCCGTAGTCTGCGGCTAGCATATGCTAGGACACGTCTGGTGTCACCTTGCTGCTGACACAATACAGCGCCTAATCCATGCTGACTAGCATCTGTCTCAACTACAAATGGTTGTGTGAAATCGGCAAAACCCAAAATGGGAGCAGAGGTAAGTTTTTCCTTTAACTGCTCAAAGGAAGAGTCACACTCTGGTGTCCACATATTACAAAACTGGTGACCTACTTTCCCTGTTTTTTTCACACCTGAACATTTTGTTGACTAGGTCATGCAGTGGCCCGGCAATCTGTGAGAAGCCTCGAATGAATCTCCTGTAGTAACTACAGAAACCCAAGAACGACTGCAGCTCTTTGGCAGCGATTGGGACCTTCCAGTTCTTAACAGCAGAGACCTTGGAGGGGTCAGTTCCTATACCTTCTGCTGACACCTGATGACCCAAAAAATTTACTGACTGTTGTAGAAAAGCACACTTCTGCAACTTCACCTTAAGGCCCGTCTCTGCCAGTCTCTTAAACACAGTCTCAAGTCTCTCCAAATGCTGCTCAAATGTCTCTGAAAAAACCAAGATGTCATCTAGGTAGACCAGGAGTATCTGAAAAATGAGATCATTCATAGTAACTTGCATAAGTCTCTGAAATGTAGCTGGACCGTTACAAACACCAAAAGGCATTCTCACGTACTCATACAGACCAAACGGTGTGGTAAATGCAGTCTTAGTCTGATCTCTCTCATGCATAGCTACCTGGTGGTATCCGCTCGCCAGATCTATGGTCGAAAAGAACTTTGCCCCTCTCAGCGCATCAAAACTCTCATCAATTCTCGGGAGCGGGAATGCATCACGTCTTGTCTTTGAGTTGAGTTTCCTGTAATCGACACATAGCCTCAGACTACCATCTGCCTTTCTCACTAGTACTATGGGCGAAGCATAAGCACTAGAGCTTTCTTGAATGACCCCTTTTTTAAGCAGCTTGCCAATATGTTCCCTGACTTCACTGTACTGTGTGGGTGGGATTCGTCTGTATGGCTGTGTTACAGGTATGTCATCTGTCAGATGGATCTCATGTTGTACTTTGTCAGTGTGGCCTAGATCTTCATCTTCTGTTGCAAACACAAAAGAGTACTTCTCCAGTAACAAAGTCAGCTGTGCTTGCTGTTCTGGGCTACCACAAAAATTGAGCTTGCCGAGAATTTCCTGCACATCTGTCGGTGTTTCGGGGTGTTCACTGATACTCACTTTTTCAGTGTCTGCTGAGATTCTCTGGAACTGTACCTCACAAAGCTCATCACTTTTCACACAGTCTACCTGAGTCAAAACCCCTAGCCTAGTCCGTGGCCCTAGCCAGATATCTTCATCAGACATGTTCATGACTCGGACTGGAAAAATGTGATTGCCCGATGAAACCAAAGTAGGCACAACAACCAAACTTCCAGGAACGGGGACACCCACAGACTCCAGCAACAAAAAAGAACCATCCTCACTCACGGTCCTGAGTCCCTAGCCATAACTGTAGCAGCAGATGAAGCAGGTATATGGACTACATCCTTACCAGCTACCCTAGCGAAAGAGAGTCTGTCTGTTGCATGTACTGCATGAAGATGATTAAAAGCCTCTCTCCAGTTTGAGTCAAACCTCTCCTGCAGTGTGGTGTCAAACTCAGTGTGTACTAGCTCTCTGCATTTTTTGACAATGTTCATCCCTATTAGAGCTGGAACAGAGGAAGAGTGTTCAGAATCTTTAACTATCAGAAAACCTCGCTCTGGGATAGTCAGACCCATGGCTTCTACATCAAGCTCCACATAGCCCATACAGGGTATGTCTAATCCATTAGCTGCAGTGATCTTTAACCACTCAAATGCCGGGTGAATGTCTTCGCCTTTCACTGACAGGTGTTCCCTGAAAAAACTCTCAGAAATTGTACTGACCTGGCTACCAGTGTCAAGTAAGCAGGACACTGTAACACCTCGTAGTTTCACCTCAACAGTTTTACATTCTCCGACTGCACGCTCTAAGATCCTGCTTCTGTCTGGAGTCTCTTTTGGTGAACCAGCTTCCTCCCCTCGAGTTGTGTGGCTCATGACAACTGAGGGTGCGAGTTTTCCTGCACTACATAAGAACTAGGTGTTGCGTCCCCTTGACCCCCTCTGGCCTGTGAGCATTTTCTTGCAATGTGACCTATGCCTCTACACTTGAAACAGATAGGCTGACCATCTGGTGTGAACTTTGGCTGGGGTCTAGGTCGTGGCTTGGGCTCTAGGAATGTCTGTTGAGTGCTGCGCTTACTCAGTTCACCTACAGCAAAGGCTAGATCAGCGAGTGTTTTGCCTAACTCTGCTAGCTGTTTTTCCTGATGGGCTACTGCTCTCCGAACATCATTTAATGCAATAACTTGGTCATTGTTTGTTTTAATAATAGAGCACTGGGTTTCCGGAACCTCTGATGTAACTTGGTTGCTCTTTATGACCCTGGGACGATGAGACCTGCTGTCCTCCATCTCCCACAGGAGGGCCTCGTTCCTCACATCTAGAAGACTGCTCTCTGGTTTGTCCCTAACCATTTTCCTGAGTTCACGCCTGAGTGCTGCTTCTCTTAAACCCTCAATAAACCGGTCTCTGAGCACAGTTTTCTCATTAGGTATTACATCTGTGGACTGTTTCACTACAGAGCTCAAAATCTGGGATAGTGCATGGGAGTAGTCACGGAGGTCTTCTCCATCAGTTTGGTTACGGTTGTAAAAGGTCTGCAAAAGCTGTGTGGGACTGCGCTTTTCCCCAAATGCATTGCTCAGGTAAGAGTATAAATCACTGGGCCCCACTGACTGACCCCTCATGCATAGTCGCACCTCTTCCAATGCAGGGCCACGCAATAGAGATAGTATATAGTCACATTGTTCTTCTGTTGTTTGCTCTCTGTATCTTAAAACCCTTTCAACCTCTTCAATAAACTCTTCGACAGATCTCCTGTCTGTACCACACTCCCCACTAAATGCTTGGATCTGGTGTTCTCTCGGAACGTAGATGTATGAACGTGTGGGTGCACTGTTATCACTTGCTCTCTGAGCCCTTGCTTCACCATTTAACCTGGTGAGCTCATCTCGCAGTCTGGTGAGCTCTTGCATGGTGGTCTGCATTTCTTTTGTAGCACCTTCACCTATACCCGTTATGCCAACTGAGGTGTGGCCGTTATCATTACGTGAACTCCCTTCATCACCAGAATCACTAGACATAATGATATATTAATCTTTACTCAGTCCAGTATAAATGAGGATATTTAGTTCAAAACCTGGTTCAAGGATACTACAAGGACAGTCTTTAACTTGGAGCCTTGCTGGATCTTGGTCTTTGTAGCTGAAGTTAGCGCTGGAGTACTCTGCGCTGGTACGGCTGAGTCGTGTGAAACAGGAAGCACCAGAACCTCTTAGAGGCCCTCACGTCGTCTCTCGCTGGTCACCACCTCCACAGCAGGACGGCTTCAGACTCAACACCAACGGACGTCACCAGCAATCTTCACCACTGCCGTATTTTTTTTTAAGTAAAAATAAGCCACTCTGTTGCCAATTTAAAAAAAAATGTTTTAGCTACACCCCACTCCTGGTACCAAAATTATGTAGCCCGTGGAATTAGATACCACACAGGACACAATTACTTCCGGGGTTCTTGTAGCTTTAATTTTATTGTTTGAATCTTCGAATGCAGATCGTTTTACTGAGTGCATACATTCCTGTGTCTTTCGAGCAAACAGCTCATAAATGTTCACAGATGTGGCAAGTTTAACAGAAAAGATTTTAAAAAGGGAAATAATAAATACAAAATACGGTGCAAAATACGGCAGTGAACTATGTACGTTAAACAGGGTTTAACAAAGACACGTGGAACTTCCTGAAGATCGCGCAACTTCTCACTCTGTCAGTTACCTTTAAACAGAATTAAAATGCATATAAAACCTTTACATCCCAAATACAATGGCATGGTGTGGCTTTATTCACGCCAACATTACCTTGTCATGCCTGCAATGGCGAACAGCGGTCGACGGCTCGCGCCCAAAATCACCGAACATCAACTCCAGTAGCGTCTAAATCAAACCATCTTGTCAAATTACCGACATACAATATTGTTTGGAATAATGTTACAGGTATATTTCACAAGATATTTACCCTTACTACTTACTACGGAGTCAGAGCCTCGTCACACCGCAATCTTCAGGCGCTCCACACAAGAAAAAAAGAAAGAATACCCAAGATGCACTTGGATAACTTGCACGGAGTTACATAAAAGTCCGCCACTGCCACTTACTGGTCAAAACATGCAATGACAACCAAAACTATAAAAATACACTCACAATCTGCTTCACAATTTAAATACATCAAATGACATTTTACATGGCTTGACAGTGTAACAATTACATATATTAACAGTTAAACTATACGAAATTTAAGTGGAAAATCATTTAACATATTTAACAGATTTACCACCCGGCTACACTAGGTTTTATATATGTATTCACTGGTGAGTTTTATTGTGCCGGCTTTTTACAGAGGAGCAGAGGGCTAGTGGGCGGCTCAAGTTACCCGGGTGGTGGGGACGTTTACTGTCTTATTTGCAGTGTCTGAGCAGGCGTTATAGCCCCAGTTTGCTCCTTGGGTGGAGGTGTAGCCTAGTGTTTCATCCCCCGTGTGCAGTGTCTCCAGCGGGCGGAGCGTAAAGGGTGGGGTGTTTGCATCCATGCGTGCCGTGCCTGATCTTAAAGTGTGCCCTATTCCATGTGCGTGGTTTGTACTACAGTGAACAGACTTTACTTACCTGTGAGTAGTCGCCGGTCCTAAGGCCTATCTGTTCAACTCTGTAGGCCTTTTAATATAATTTGTGATGAAATAAAGGTTTACCTACTTTTCCATATTCCTCGACTGGGGTTGTGTGTCTTTTAGGTCTCTGACAAAGCCCATACCGGGCTTGTTTATTACAATATATTGTCAGAAATATGAGGCAGAAAGAAGGCATCTGACTCAAAATCTCAGAAAAATAAAAATACAATTTGATTCAGTAGATATTCAATAGAAGAACTAAACCGAGTGTTATAACGTCTTGTTTCAGTTTCTTAGAGTAACTAATTTAAGTAAGAAGATTTGAGGGTTTTTTTGGGGGGGGGGATAACGTAAATATTAGACACTGATCCACACGACATACCAGCTGGTGGCGGATTGTTGCAGCTGCCATCAGGACCGTGTAGGTAACACATAGCTAGCAGAAAGCACTATTAACGGGGACAAACTGATACACGGTAGCCATCGGATCTCTGGTCTCACCGGAATGCCAAACAAGGGCAACCGGCCGTTTATTTATTGAAAAGCATAATTAGCAGCACCTGTAGAGTAATCACCCGCCCCCCTCTGTACAGTGACGTCAGCATAAGGGCATTCAAGGCAGACAGTGTTCATCGGTGTTCAACACCCCCACTTGCTCTTAGGCTGATTACAGTATGCAGTTGTCAGGTACATCTAGCAAAGAAAATAAAAACATCTTGCATACCAAAAACAAAAGAAACAAACTTGTCAAGCAGAGCTTTAGTTACAGGTTTAGTCAAAATATCTGCAACCATGTCTGATGTGGGGCAATACTCAATAGTTATCCTTCCATCACTAAGTGCAGACCGAACAAAATGATATTTGATGTCAACATGTTTACACCTTTGACGACATACAGGATTCTTGGACAGAGCAATGGCACCCTGGTTATCCTCATGGATAGTCACTGGTGTGTAATCACACCCCATATCCATCCCATTCAACAGTTGAACAAGATACATACTCTCCTGTGTAGTAGCCGCCAAAGCCATGTACTCGGCTTCACATGTGGATAAAGCAACAATGGGTTGTTTCTTAGACTTCCAAAAGATAACAGGACCCGTTCCAGAGAGGCAAGAACAATAACCAGTAATACTTCTTCTGTCATTCTGGTCTGCGGCCCAGTCAGCATCACTGAATGCAATAAGGTTAAGGTTCACATCACTTCTCTTGTAACACAATTCATGGTTAACAGTTCCCTTCAAATATCTGAGCACATGCTTTGCAGCTACCCAATGCTGCTCTCTTGGGTCAGACAGGTGTTGTGACAGTTTACTTACAATGAAGCTAAGGTCTGGTCTAGTACTGGTCATTACATAGATCAAACTGCCAACCATTTCTCGGTACCTCCTCGAATCAACAGGGTTACCTTCATCATCAAAATTCAGTTTTTATTATTGGAACAAGTTGTGGAACATAGAAAGTATAAATGTTGAAAATAATCCCCAATCTTAAAGCTGTATAAAGTAATTAAAATAATGGAGGTAATTAAAAGCAAGTGCAGCGTTTCTATTATAGTTATAGGGTGGGTTACATAGAATTACCTGATGTCTTCCGTAGGGGTTTGGATTCATGTGATCTCAGAGACATATTGACATGTCAGAAACTGCCATTGAAAGGAATGAGCTAATTATATAAGAACTAACTCTTTGGAGTCTTACAAGTACCCAAAAAGTAACTCTTTAATGTTGACAAGTTTGTATTCTGAAGCAATGCGCACTCAATAAATTTAGATTCCTTCAGTTGGCTGAAATCAGATTCCAGAAAAGTTTTAAGTAACCTCAACTTTTTTTTTTTTACTCTGTTTTGCAGTATGTTTATAGAGGGGAGCATGAAGACAACAGGAGGGAGAGATCCTCAGCTGTTACGGAGGCAGACAAGAGGAGGAGCAACGATGTCAGGAAACCAGATGAAGTCGCTCTTCTGAAAAGCCGGGTGGAGGACTTGTCTACGCTCCTGAAGGAGCTCCAAAACAAGACCTTGCACTTGCAGAGGACTCTCAAAGAGAGGGAGGTCAGCCACAACAATTGGCAGAAGGAGAGGGAGTCTCTCCTCCGAGACAATGAGGAACTTGAGAAAATGAACAAGATTATCAAAGAAGAGTCTCCTGTCAATGCTAAAATGTTGAAGGAAGCACTCTATGATAAGGAGACATGCCTTAAGACCTGTGAGAAGGAAAAAGAAGTTCTCCTCAAGGACCAAGACTCACTTCTGCAGCAGTTAAACTTCCTGCAAACAGAAGCGCTCCGTAAAGAGAAGGACTTTGAAAGAAGGCTCGCTGAAGAGAATGTGGAAGTGCAGATAGCGCTGAACAAGCTCTTCACCTTGGAGCTTTCACAACAGATGGAGGAAAGTGAGCAAAGGATCACGGCCGCCCTCAGTCAAGTCGAGCAGGAGTTTAGGTGTAATCTTGAGCAGTGGCAGAAGGAGAAAGCTTGTATCCTAGAAGAGAACAAAAAGACTAAGCTGCTCCTGCTTCAGGCTCAAGAAGAAGTTCAGCTGCTAAAACAGAGCAAGGAGGAGGCAGAGCTGAAATGGACTGCTCTTCTTAGCCTGTTTCAATCAGTTAAGATTTTCATGTTAAGAGTTCTAGTGTAAATAGTTCTAGTGTTAAAAGCTCTAGTGTTGAGCATTGTTACTGTTAAGAGTTCTACTGTTAAGATTTTTCATGTTAAGAGTTTTAGTGTAAATAGTTCTAGTGTTAAAAGCTCTAGTGTTGAGCATTGTTACTGTTAAGGGTTCTAGCGTTAATTTTTTTCATGTTAAGAGTTCTAGTATTAAGATTTTTCATGTTAAGAGTTCTAGTGTTAAGATGTTTCATGTTGAGAGTTCTAATGTAAATAGTTCTAGTGTTAAAAGCTCTAGTGTTGAGCGTTGTTACTGTTAAGAGTTCTACTGTTAAGATTTTCCGTGTTGAGTTTTCGTGTTAATAGTGTAGTAAACCTGCGGCGGGAGGTGATTGACATGAGACGTGGCTCCTTAATGAAGTGGTTGCTTGCAGCCGCGCAACTAGACTGGAGGAGGCGCAAGTTAAAAGAGAGGGCTAAGCAGTCCCTCGGGGTTGCTGGAGAGAGCTGACTTGGTTGGTTTGTGAATACACTCATTGGGGGGAGGCGGCGTTCGCAGTTTATAGTATTGCCGGCGCTGAAGACAGAAAGGTAGGGGAGCTGTTCCAGATCAGGAGGGGAGGCTAGTTGCCTCCTTTAGTTAGAGAGGGCCGGGAACGCTTAGGAGTGTTTTCGCGGACCTCCGCTCTCCAGCCCGGGTTCCAGTGGTCGGCACGCCGCAGAGTCGGGCTGTGTCGCTTAGTAACATGTATTCACCGGCTGTGCCCATAACGCAACTGAGGCATGTTACACAGGGCAAGTATACATCAATCAGTGCCCCCAGGGGGAGCTGTTGGCTGCATAACATTACCCTACAACATCTCCCTTCCTTTCGTAGAATACAATACTAAATAATATAATGGATAGTATTAGCCATTAGAACATTAGTGCTCATATCCCAATATTAAATAGTGCAATGGAAATAGTGCATCAAGAATGAACAGCAAGTCAATATCAACCAAAACCTCTGCAGAACAATAACGACAAAATGGCAGCGTCAGAACATCCACAAGACCACTGAATACGAACATTAGAAGTGAACATCACAGTTTTTGTTGAGTTTTTTTTTAAATGTCCACAGCCCAGTGTGTGTGTGTGTGTGTGTGTGTGTGTGTGTGTGTGTGTGTGTGTGTGTGTGTGTGTGTGTGTGTGTGTGTGTGTGTGTGTGTGTGTGTGTGAGCGTGTGTTTGTCAATCTCAGTACAGTGTATGACCTAGAGGTCAAGTCTTTCTGGGGGCTTAATCTGCCTCCCGCTCCGGGAGAAGGCCCGGCCCTGTAACTCACGGCATGGTGTGGTCACAGCCTGTGGGGGAGATGGCGGCGACCTCGGGGCTGACGACCTTGGAGACATTACAGGGCTGCTGACAACTTCCTCCATGCTGCCCCCGCCCACATGGTCCCCTTCAGCTGCACACGCGCCCACAGACTGCTCTCCTCATCAAGGCGACACTGCAAGAATGCGTCGCGCGCATCCACCAGGGTGAAGATACGTGCCTTAGGCAGCTTGTACAGCACCTCATCTAAAGTGGGCATGAGGTAATGGGACCTTTTCAGGGCTCGGTTAAGTGGCTTGGGGTCGATGCAAAGCCTCAATTTGTCCGGCTTCTTCACTATGACCAGATTGCTAATCCAGTCTGTGGGCTGAGTGACTGTGGTTAAGTGTCCATCCTTTTCATATTGGTCCAGCTGCGCCTTAACAGCTGCCTTGAGGGCCACCGGGACATTTCTTGGTGCACACTGGACAGGGGCCACAGTGCTATCCAACTCGAAGTGAACATCAACCGGCAGTGACTCGACTGGGCTGGTGAACACGTCATTGTAAGTGTTAATGAGACAGCCTTTGGTTAGCTCACCTGTCTTGCAGTGCTCCACTTTATTCAGCTCTTCGGGGATGGTGAAGCGTATCAAGCCAAGTCTCTCGCATGTCTCCCCTGAAAGCAAGGGCTTCTGGCTGGTGCGCACGACCTCAAAGTCCAGTCTGTGCGTCTTGCCCCTGATGACACACTGTGTGCTGTACACGCCCATTGAGCTCATCCACTCACTGTTGTAGAGTCTCAGCCTGGTGAGACTTTTCTGAAGAGGCACTCTAGGCGCCAGTCTCATCTTGTCTTTCAAGCTCATCACGTTGCAGGTGGCTCCAGAGTCAAGCTGGCACCTCTGGACCCCTCTGTGCAGTGGCAGCTTTACAAACCACTTCTTCCTTTGAGTGTTCACAGCCCCACGCTCTCAACCGTGTACACATCCCTCTCATCGCGGTCGCTGCCCACTGGCTCCCCCTATCGGCGGGTCATCCACAGCGTTCAACTGACGTTCTTGCTGGCTTCTTTTCATGCATACTTTGGCAAAGTGATTAGCAGTGCCACACAAGCGACATGACTTTCCAAATGCGGGGCACAGGTCTCGCCCCCGTCTGTGCGGTGTGCCACAGTACTTGCATTCACCTGTGCCTCTCTGTGGCTGTGCAGATGTGTTGGTGGGCTCGGATGGCCTGCTGGTAGGTCTCCGTCCTGGTCGCTGTCCATGTGCTACATCGATGCTCTCCGCAGGCACAGAGCTGCTAAGTGACATGGATTTTAACTTATTGTCCTTTTCTCTCAGCATGCGTCGTCTGGCGCCCTCATCGCTAGTTCCCATAACAAGCCTGTCCCTTATGACCTCGTCTCTTATAGCTCCATATTCACACGTGGCAGCCTTTTCTCTCAGTCTCGTGACAAAAGCCTCCACGGGTTCTCCTTCCTCTTGTTTAAGGTTGCCAAAAACATACCTCTCAAAGATGACGTTTTTGGTGGGTGTGAAATATTATTCCCCCAGTTTGTCGAGTATCGCTCCGGCGTCTTTCTGCTCTTCCGCTGCGAGTCCCAGGTTGTGCAGGTAAACATGGAGGCTTCCTTCCCCATTAGCCTCCGGAGCGTCGCTGCCTGCACCGGCTTCTCTGCCTTGTCGATCCCGGTCGCAAGCAAATAATCCTCAAACTCTGATGGAAAGCTAGCCCCGTTGCTGTGAAGATCCCCAGTCATCTTCATGGGCTCCGGCGGCGGAATATTGGAAGCCATCGTCTTGGCTCGATGCTAATGCTAGCAGGCTAACTGACACTTCTAGCGACGCTTAGTAAAACAATAAACGCACATTGTTCAAGCAACAGGCAACGTAAGACTCACGTTGGGTTCCAATACATCTTCTGACACCATGTTGCAGGTGGAGGTGCATATAAATAACAGACAGAGTCGAGCTGTGTCGCTTAGTAACGTGTATTCACCGGCTGCGCCCATAACGCAACTGAGGCATGTTACATAGGGCAAGTATACATCAATCAGTGCCCCAGGGGGCGCTGTTGGCTGCATAACATTACCCTACAACAGGGCCCACATGTAGGTGAACGTTGACTTAACGTTTCAGTGCTGCACGCATGCGCGAAGGGATAAACCCACTAGCGATCGTCTTAGAGGGCGGTGCCTGTACGAAATAGAACGTGACAGAAGCCGCCAATCATAAAACCCCGCCCATGATTCCAACAAGTCTCGTCCAATCACGGAGCCCCACGTGGAAGGCAAGTAATAAAACCGGAGCGGCCGCCGCGCAGCTGCACACGGACACGATGGACGCAAGTGAGAAGAGAAGCAGCAGACACAGAGGTGGACGGGGAGAGAAGAAGAGCGAAGACCTTTCTCAGCGGCAACCGCGGCAAACCCAGAGAAGAAGAGCGGGTCCGCCCGGTGAGTCGCCGCAGGCTGAATGCCGCAGACGAGAAACAGGAGTCCGGCAGGGGGCGCTAGAGCGAGGAGGCCCAGCCAGACAGGTAAGAAACGAGCGGAACCAAGCGAACCAAGTGTTATTGTGAGTGACAGGCGCAGTATTTAGTGTGGTAACACTGTGTGTGCCGCACAGCTGGTTCACATCTGCTGACTAGATCCAGCAAGACGCTCATTAGGGCCGTTTAGATTCTCACTTTAGTTGGTGTTGCCGAGGCAACGCTGGCCACTCATTTTCCCGCCTCAAAAACGTTACGACAAAATCTACCCAAAACGACCGTAGACGGTCAAAATGACGGCTGGTAATTTGCGCGTGATCGCGCGCGTCATGCCACTATTCATTAGGTGTGTTGGTTGGTCGCATCGTTTCCTTCGAGAAGTTCACTGCTCTGTCCTACCCACGAGCGCCCTCCAGTGGACACAAATAGTCTAAACTTTTGATCATGTCCAACACGTCTGGTTACAGACGCCGTTTCAGACGCACCATGACAACCACCGACGCGCTGCAGCATTTACAGGCGTTGGACAGCGGCCAATTTAAATGTGTCAGTTAGTTTAATAACAGACATGCTAACATGCAATGCATTTCTATCTTAACTTGGTACTTATCTTGACAGAATAGAGTTTAGAAACCGTGGGCGGTCATTGTGGACCACTCATGGTGGTTTTAGGTAGGAGTGACGTCCCGGTGGTTCTGGTGTTAAATGACTTCTCTGGTGTCTCTGGTTTGGATCAAACACTTGACTGACATGTCTGTCAAAGTCCTGCTACACAGTGTTTCCACACTACATACAAGACACATGGATTTACACACATTTCAACACATTTCACAGAAAATGTGACTTTGTACAGATTGTCAGCAGACATTTGGCAGTCACGTTCAGTTGGTTCTTCTTGCTGATTCCACACACACACACACACACACACACACACACACACACACACACACACACACACACACACACTGGTACAATGTAAAAAAAATCAAACCATCTGTTTCATGATACACTTCATCTGTGTGATATTAATATAAAGAAATTCCATTTACAAAGTTTCAAGGTATTTCAGTTGTACTTCCAGCTTTGGCAGTATATAATTTTTTCATTTCATATACAATTTAGTTTCAGATTTTCATGTACGTGTTTTTCAACTCTGATCCTTCAGCTGATACGCTCCAGCTTTTCTTTTAGTAATGCACTTCAACTCCCAATTCTGCCTGTAGGCGACTATGTTCCAGCTTCCAGTTAAGATTACAGCATATTCAGCTTCATTAGATACTGACTTCAGCTTCCAACTGCCACTAATACACTTCAGCTCCCAATTCTGCCTGTAGGCGACTATGTTCCAGCTTCCAGTTAAGATTACAGCATATTCAGCTTCATTAGATACTGACTTCAGCTTCCAACTGCCACTACTACACTTCAGCGTGCATGGTTTTTTTCCAGCAATTTTCAGCATTATTTCAGCAATTTCCTTCAGCTTTCAGCGTCCTTGTTTTACTTTTACAATTCAGCTGTTTTTGCAGCAATTGTCAGCATTGCTTCAGCAATTTCTTTCAGCTGTCAGCATTCACATGCATTTTCTGCAGGATCTGCATTTTCTGGTTTTATATGAGCTGTCAAGAAATGGACTCCACATAAATCAAAATTCAGTTTTTATTATTGGAACAAGTTGTGGAACATAAAAAATATAAATGTTGAAAATAATCCCCAATCTTAAAGCTGTATAAAGTAATTAAAAGCAAGTGCAGCGTTTCTATTATAGTCATAGGGTGGGTTACATAGAATTACCTGATGTCTTCCGTAGGGGTTTGGATTCATGTGATCTCAGTGTCATATTGACATGTCAGAAACTGCCATTCAAAGGAATGAGCTAATTATATATGAACTAACTCATTTGAGTTAACTCTTTGGAGTCTTACAAGTACCCAAAAAGTAACTCTATAATGTTGACAAGTTTGTATTCTGAAGCAATGCGCACTCAATACATTTAGATTCCTTCAGTTGGCTGAAATCAGATTCCAGAAAAGTTTTAAGTAACCTCAACTTTTTTTTTACTCTATTTTGCAGTATGTTTATAGAGGGGAGCATGAAGACAACGGGAGGGAGAGACCTTCAACTGTTATGGAGGCAGACAAGAGGAGGAGCAACGATGTCAGGAAACCAGATGAAGTCGCTCTTCTGAAAAGCCGGGTGGAGGACTTGTCTACGCTCCTGAAGGAGCTCCAAAACAAGACCTTGCACTTGCAGAGGACTCTCAAAGAGAGGGAGGTCAGCCACAACAATTGGCAGAAGGAGAGGGAGTCTCTCCTCCGAGACAATGAGGAACTTGAGAAAATGAACAAGATTCTCAAAGAAGAGTCTCTTGTCAGTGCTAAAATGTTGAAGGAAGCACTCTATGATGAGGAGACATGCCTTAAGACCTGTGAGAAGGAAAAAGAAGTTCTCCTCAAGGACCAAGACTCACTTCTGCAGCAGTTAAACTTCCTGCAAACAGAAGGGCTCTGTAAAGAGGAGGACTTTGAAAGAAGGCTCGCTGAAGAGAATGTGGAAGTGCAGATAGCGCTGAACAAGCTCTTCACCTTGGAGCTTTCACAACAGATGGAGGAAAGTGAGCAAAGAATCACGGCCGCCCTCAGTCAGGTCGAGCAGGAGTTTAGGTGTAATCTTGAGCAGTGGCAGAAGGAGAAATCTTGTATCCTAGAAGAGAACAAAGAGACTAAGCTGCTCCTGCTTCAGGCTCAAGAAGAAGTTCAGCTGCTAAAACAGAGCAAGGAGGAGGCAGAGCTGAAATGGACTGCTCTTCTTAGCCTGAAGGAGGAGCCCTCGCAGGTCCCAGGTACCGACTCGCTGGCCTCAACAACAAAGGCACACAAGAGTCGGGAGGACAAGGAGTCAGCAAAGAAAGAGAAGAAGGAGCAGAAACTGTTGGCCAAGAGAGAGAAGCAGGAGAAGAAAATGCTGTTTGAGAAGGAGAAAGAAGGCAAGAAGATGCCCAAGAAACCGAAGAACTTCTTTCTTTCTTTCTTTACCAAGAAAATAAGGGTTTTTTCAAATAGTTAATTCGTATATAGTTTCAAACTGTTAAGATTTTTCATGTTAAGAGTTCTAATGTAAATAGCTCTAGTGTTAAAAGCTCTAGTGTTGAGCGTTGTTACTGTTAAGAGTTCTACTGTTAAGATTTTTCATGTTAAGAGTTTTAGTGTAAATAGTTCTAGTGTTAAAAGCTCTAGTGTTGAGCATTGTTACTGTTAAGGGTTCTAGCGTTAAGATTTTTTCATGTTAAGAGTTCTAGTGTAAATAGTTATAGTGTTAAAAGCTCTAGTGTTGAGCATTGTTACTGTTAAGGGTTCTAGCGTTAAGATTTTTTCATGTTAAGAGTTCTAGTGTAAATAGTTCTAGTATTAAAAGCTGTAGTGTTGAGCATTGTTACTGTTAAGAGTTCTACTGTTAAGATTTTTCATGTTAAGAGTTCTCGTGTAAATAGTTCTAGTGTTAAAAGCTCTAGTGTTGAGCATTGTTACTGTTAAGTGTTCTAGCGTTAAGATTTTTTCATGTTAAGAGTTCTAGTGTTAAGATTTTCCGTGTTGAGTTTTCGTGTTAATAGTGTAGTAAACCTGCGGCGGGAGGTGATTGACATGAGACGTGGCTCCTTAATGAAGTGGTTGCTTGCAGCCGCGCAACTAGACTGGAGGAGACGCAAGTTAAAAGAGAAGGCTAAGGCGTCCCTCGGGGTTGCTGGAGAGAGCTGACTTGGTTGGTTTGTGAATACACTCATTGGGGGGAGGCGGCGTTCGCAGTTTATAGTGTTGCCGGCGCTGAAGAGAGAAAGGTAGGGGAGCTGTTCCATATCAGGAGGAGAGGCTAGTTGCCTCCTTTAGTTAGAGAGGGCCGGGAACGCTTAGGAGTGTTTTCGCGGACCTCCGCTCTCCAGCCCGGGTTCCAGTGGTCGGCACGCCGCCGCCCGCTGCCTGTACCGCCGACTGAATGCGATTGTTTCCCCGGCTGTCGGACGGTGCCAATAAAGCTCCGACCCTGGGGGAGGGTCTCGCCAGCCGAGCGAGCTAAGTTTTAACTCTTGCTATTTCCCTATTCCTGTTGTACTAGGTTTTATATATGTATTCACTGGTGAGTTTTATTGTGCCGGCTTTTTACAGAGGAGCAGAGGGCTAGTGGGCGGCTCAAGTTACCCGGGTGGTGGGGACGTTTACTGTCTTATTTGCAGTGTCTGAGCAGGCGTTATAGCCCCCGTTTGCTCCTTGGGTGGAGGTGTAGCCTAGTGTTTCATCCCCCGTGTGCAGTGTCTCCAGCGGGCGGAGTGTAAAGGGTGGGGTGTTTGCATCCATGCGTGCCGTGCCTGATCTTAAAGTGTGCCCTATTCCATGTGCGTGGTTTGTACTACAGTGAACAGACTTTACATACCTGTGAGTAGTCGCCGGTCCTCACGCCTATCTGTTCAACTTTGTAGGCCTGTTAATATAATTTGTGATGAAATAAAGGTTTATCTACTTTTCCATATTCCTCGACTGGTGTTGTATGTCTTTTAGGTCTCTGACAAAGCCCATATCGGGCTTGTTTATTACAATATATTGTCAGAAATATGAGGCAGAAAGAAGGCATCTGACTCAAAATCTCAGAAAAATAAAAATATTAATTTGATTCAGTAGATATTCAATAGAAGAACTAAACCGAGTGTTGTAACCTCTTGTTTCAGTTTCTTAGAGTAACTAATTTCATTAAGAAGATTTTACAGGTTTTTTGGGGGGGGCGGATAACGTAAATAGACACTGATCCACACGACATACCAGTTGGTGGCGGTAATGCACCATTTCGTTGTTTGCCGACCGCCAATAAACACCAAACGAAGAAGACGTAAAAGAAGCAGAAGAAGACTATCGTCAAAATGGCTGCCATCCCTGTAAGCGCGTTTTATGGAAAAAAGAAAGGCAAGCATGATATTCATGAATTAAAAAAAAATGTTATTTTTCGATTGTTTCGAGTAAGTAAACATCTCAGGAATATCTGCGTGAGTTTTCAGAGCTGAGCTTATTTATTTTCATTTGAAAAACCCTAGTTTATAAATCTCCTCTGTAGTGGACATCAGGACTTGGTGCTTAGTTTGTTTCTCATTGTCCTCAGTAGACAGCTCTATGACGGAGGCAGAGAGGATTCTTAACAGAACCACTGAGGGAGATTCTGACATCGATTTATCAGAGGATGAGAGTCCAGGGAGAGTACGAGACAGAAGAGGTTGAGAGCTCGGATGAGGCGGACCCAGATCAGCTGGGCCAAAACCAACACGTAGGCTTCTGAGGTTTTTAATCAGTATGAATATGGAAGTTTAACCTACAGAGATGTGTTCCAGGAAATAGATCCCAACATTTTATTTTTGAACCTAATGAAACATCTGTCACTCTCCGTGACAGTAAAAGACACTACAGCTAAAATTAAAACAGAATGGGAGAATGACTGTGGTGTTGAAGAGTGGGATGATATGTGGTCCCCCTATCCAGCTGTTTTGCTACTAATAGAGCAAAAGAACTGCAATTTAAGATAAATCATAGACTACATATTACCCCTGTGAGACGCAATAAAATGAATCCAGATCTATCAAAGTTTAGTAATAAGTGCAAGACTACAGAAGGCACATACATTCACTGTTTACTAGAATGTGTATATAGTCATACAAAATGTAGAAAGATGTTCTTAAAGAAATCAGTGACATAATTGGTCAAACAGTGAGCATTACTCCTACATTATGACTTGATGCATGCTCAATAATCCAGGTAAGCGAATCAAAGAAGCTTGAATCAGTTCATCTGAATACAAGGTTTATTGAGTTTCATCACTCATCTAAGTGACCTCTTCAGTCTAAGCTGACTGCAGGTATCCACACCCCTTATAAAAAATACAGTTGCATAACGACCAAAACCGTCGACCCATTTCATACACAAATATGGGTGTGACAATTAATTAGAGTTTCAATGGCGATGTGTACTATTCACAGAGGATTTGGGAATGTTTGCAATCACAGCATTGTAAGATGGCGACAGATGTACTCTTAGCCACCACCCCCACCCCCTGGGTTCAGGGACGGTCGTTCCCTCTTAACATAGATGGCCTCTTTGACGCCCTGTTCAAACCAGCGTTCCTCCCTATCAAGAACGTGCACATCCTCAGCCTTGAAAGAGTTGCCACTGGCCTGTAGATGGCGTAGACTGTGGAGTCCTGCCCTGACGCATTAGCTCTGCTGTGTTGTGCCATCCTCTTGGCCAGCGTCTGTTCGGTTTCCCCAATGTACAAGTCACGGTAGTACTCCTGGCCCTTAACAGCCTACACTCTATTGCTCTGTTTGTGCCAAGGGACCCAATCTTTGGGGTGGACCAACTTCTGGTGCAGCGGGTTTTTTGGGTTTGAAAGCAACTGAGATGCAGTGTTTGGAAAATATGTGTCTCAGCTTTTCTGACACTCCAGCCACATACAGAATCACCACTGGTTTACGCTTAGTCTTAATTTACGCTTAGTGATTGGTCTCACTCTTTCTTTACACAGAATCAAGCTAGCTGTAGCGACTCTGCTTGGCTTTGTGAAGCCTGAAACCCGCTCGTTGACGCTTGTGGCTTTAATTCTGGCAGATTGAGCTGCTTTCTTCTGTTGACCAAAGGAGTTGAATGAACTGCAACTGGACTTGGTATATATCCGTGAAGACGTTTCGCCTCTCATCCAAGAGGCTTCCTCAGTTCGTGCCTTTCTGACTAGACCAAGCTACTCTGACTGGCTGGTGATGAGACTCAGAATTTAGCCTCTTTGGAGTCGTTGTCAGAGCTATAGATGTCCATGGCTCTTTGTGTTCCGATGTTTACCAACACCCGTCGCTAACAGAGCCATAGATATGAGTGGCTCTTTTGTGTGCCGATGTTTGGCGGCGCCCGTCGTTCTTGGAACTATTGATATGCGTGGCTCTCCTGTGCTCCGATGTCCAGCCGCGCCCGTCGCCATCGGAGCTATTGATTTGCATTTGTTTAGCAGCGACGGTCGTTGGGGGTGTTAGTTTCGACTTCATTATTCAGTGGTCATGAGAGTCGTTGGAGCCGTTAGTGAGTGACTGTTGTTCTTGGAGGCCAGGCTTCTTGAGTCTCCTGGGTAGAGATGAAAGGACGGCATTGTAAGTGGGAGATAGTTGGTGTCGCAGACCTCCTCCTCTGTTGAGGGATGGTTTTTCCAGGTTCACATAGATGGCTTCCTTCACCCCTCTTTCAAACCATCTATCTTCTCTGTCCAAAATGTGTACGTTGCTGTCCTCGAAGGAGTGTGTCTTCTCCTTTAGGTGTAGATAGACTGCTGAGTCTTGTCCTGAGGAGTGTGTCCTTCTCTGTTGGGCCATCCGTTTGTGTAGTGGTTGTTTGGTTTCTCCTATGTATAAGTCAGTGCAATCCTCATTGCATTGTACAGCATACACCAGATTGCTTTTTTGGGTGTGTGGTACACGGTCTTTGGGATGAACCAGTCTTTGTCGGAGTGTGGTTCTGGGTTTGAAGTATACCAGGATGCGGTGTTTGTTGAAAATTCTCCTGAGTTTCTCGGAGACCCCAGAAACATACGGGATGACTGTGCTCTTCCTTCTGTTCCTTCTCTCCTCGTCACTCACCTGGTTGGTCTTTTTGGATCGTGTTGTAGTTTTCACAAAGGTCCAACTGGGGTAGCCGCAGGTTTTTAAAATGCAAATCCATAGCTCCTACGGCAACGGGCGCTGCTGGACATCGGAGCACAGCAGAGCTATGCATATCAATAGCTCCGATAATGACACAAAGAGCCATGGACATCTATAGCTCTGACAACGACTCCAAAGAGGATACATTCTGAGTCTCATCAGCAGCCAGTCAGACTAGCTTGGTCTAGTCAGAAAGGCACGAACTGAGGAAGCCTCTTGGATGAGAGGCGAAACGTCTTCACGGATATATACCAAGTCCAGTTGCACTTGATTCAACTCCTTTGGATAACCATGACCTGGATGAATGAGAACATTCACAGACTTCCCTCTGTTGAGTGCAAAAATAGGTTGGAACTTGGAAAATGCTGCTTGTGACAATATTTTTACTTCTTATTTCGGAAAAACTGCTTTTAGAACAGCGCAACACCAGCGTTACGGGTTCATTAACCGTTGTTGGACATTTTTTGACTAATGATGTGTGTAACTGGGTGATTCTTCAATTAAGGGAGTTTTTTCTGTCCCCAGGGTAGATTGTCAAGAAAAAAACTGTTATAGTATTTGTTAGGTTGTGTTAACTATGAAAAAAAAGATTTGTGTCTCAGTGATGACATTTTAATACTTTTTCAGTATGTTGAAAATTTAAATCTGGCAGAATTTCACTGTTTGGGGCTTGTCCCCTCCTACCCAGACTTTTTACTTCCCCTCTATAATAAAGTAATCAAAATGGTTAAGTTCATTAAAGCTTTACTTTGCATAATTTAAAAAGACATATTTCAAATTCATTTGGGTTATGTGCAATTGGCAGATTTTTTTATCGTTGAATATGGCTGTCCGTCATACATCTGAGAAGTGCCAGAGGCGCATGAGCGGTCTTGGTAGAAACATGACTTTTCCATGTCCACAAATGTCATGTGGAGATTTCTGTGTCCTGATCTGAGAGGATGTTTATTAGTCCATCTATCCATCCATTGTCTTAACCGCTCATCCTGCTGTCAGAGTGGCGGGGATGCTGCAGCCTGGTCCAGCAGTCAGGTGACCTGGCGCTACTAAATTATCCCTAGCAATGTTTATTAGTCGTCGTTACCAAACAAGTTACTAATTGAGTATCTTAGTTCAGAAATAAGAAATCTCACTTTATTCACGTATATTCATTGTACATTGTATGCTAGCTAACAAGTTAGCTTAGCAAGTCTAAGACTCAGCCAACTTTTTCTCCAAAAAGTGAACATTGTCATTACCATCACGTGTCATTACGTCACATTTTGCTGTGACAACTTTGAAAAGAAAATCATAATATCAAAGTTATTATGTAGGACGATCAAAGCTATGCTAAGATTCTTGTTTAAGACCACTTAATAGAGGTTTTGGGGAAAAAAACTCGTTTTAATAAGACCCGAGCTCTTGTTTGATATGCCTTTTTTATTTCTCTTTGCTATTTGGGCTTATTGGAACCTGATAAGTATAAAAACTAAGCATCATCTTTTGACATGATGTACTTTTAGAGAAAAATGATGTCCACATATGTGGACACTCGTTCTGAATTTCCATAAAACACAATAAGGTCACCTTTGTGAAATAGAGTGAAAAACTCTTTATTTGCACCCTGAACTCAGCAGTTTTTTTCCTGACTGCTTTTGCATGTATTAATAACATACAAACACATTTTGAACATGTTTTGAATATCAGAGTGCAAAAAACAAAATGAAAACAAAGCATTTTTTGTTAGTGTTTGTGGAAGACCCCAAGCGCACGACACCGGACAGAGATGGGGTTAGTCAAAAACTGGCGCACTTTATTCCTTACGCGTACAAATAGTCAAACATAGGAAGGCAATGAGCGACAAGGAAAAAACGGAAAGTCCAAGGGGAAAAAACTCGCGGGTAATCCAAACGGGAACACGGCAGGATACTTCCACGGGGAAACCTTGCAAGGGAAAAACATGAACCAAGGGCTGGGATGAGTTCGTAGAGAAAAGGACCGTGGGAGGAGAGTCGCCGCTACTGCGAGGAGGTTACAACACGAACTGACAACGGGCCCGTGGGAGGCCACCAAACTTAAGCCCAGCCCTGATGACTAAGCCCGGCCCTGACGAGCCGATTGGCTGCCGGCGCGGGGTGGGCGGGCCATAACAGCTACAGTATGGCTCATTTGAAATGCTGCAAACAGGTGCAGGAAGACATCATATGCCTGTAACAAAATATGGTAACACTTTAGTATGGGGAACGTAGTCACCATTAATTAGGTGCTTATTAGCATGCAAATGAGCAACATATTGACTCTTAATTGGTCATTATTACGTACTCATTAATGCCGTATTCTGCACGGCCTTATTATACAACCAGTA
Source organism: Lampris incognitus (assembly GCF_029633865.1). Taxonomy (NCBI): domain Eukaryota; kingdom Metazoa; phylum Chordata; class Actinopteri; order Lampriformes; family Lampridae; genus Lampris; species Lampris incognitus. The sequence goes on from NC_079230.1 coordinate 32,487,796, forward strand.
AGCCATTAACTATGAGTTTTCCCTCTATAACCTCAGAAGTATTGCTTATTAGTAGTACCATCTCAATATGCTTTGCTTAGTATGGCCTTTATAAGGTGGTAGTACCACAAGAAGAGTTATTCTCCCTTACTGACACTTAATGAATATGCTCTGTTCTTACATAACACACAAAACTACAAGTGTTCATAGTGTTAAATTACTCTACATTAAGTTTTTGTTACTTAGAATATGTTCCCCATACTAAAGTGACATCTTGATCATTACTAATTCACTAGTAATTAAGTTTTTTTATTTAGAATATGTTCCCCATACTAAAGTGTTACCCAAAATATAAAACATTCAAAGCATTTTGCATTGTCACTGTTGCATCTATTAATACCACATAGGCTACAAACGTGTTTTTAACATGTTTTGAACATCATAGTGCAAAAGAATAAAAATAAATGAAAGAACAAAATGTTCTTTAGGAACATGTACACACCTATGTGTGAAAGGCTTTGTAACAGTTGCGATCGGCTTGCCAGCACAAGAACACTTTGCAGGTCACACAAGGCACTCGGGTTCTTCCAGTGCAGCCTGCTGCTCTGCAGCGCTGCGTTCTTCAGGCTGATCATCTCTGGGAGATGTGCATTAGCCCTCCTGCGGACTGAAACATGGGGCACTGCTGTCACTGGATGTTTTTCCCTTGTTTCGAATTGTCTTCTTCCTCTGACAGTTCTGAAAGGTCTGCATCGTTTCCTTGACTGTGATGCTGGGCCAAGAGGGTCCTAGCCACTTCCATACGGAACTCAAGGAACTGCATGATGCTCTTCTTTGGTGCACCACATATTGTAAGGTCTTTGCGGTAGAGTTGCCAACTGTTGGCTAAAGCCAGATCCGTGGAGTGCACTAGCATCCGCATTGTCCGCTTCTTAGTACGGGCACTCATGCGATAGTAACTGATCATTCTATCAACTAAATCAACTCCACCCATCTTGAGGTTGTACTCACGGACAATGCTTGGTCGCGAGACAGACACATATGTTTTCAATTTCTTGTCCCAGCACTGGCAGGTGTCTTCAGGCTGTGTACCATGAACAACAGACATCATCAGTACTGGTTTGTTGTCATACCACTTCACTACACACAACTTTCCATCTGCAGTGGAAACTTCTGTTGAGGTACCTCTTCCTGCGTTTTTCATGGTTTTGTCAGTGGGTAACTTCTGCACTGCTGCAGCGACTCGGTTCTTCATTACTGTACCAGTCATGTACAGCTCCTTCTTCATCATTTGTTCTGCACCTTGGATGCTTGTGAAGAACCGGTCACAATACACTTTTGTGCCACCATGCAGAGTTTGACACAGACGAGCCATGACTAAGCTTCCCAAACCCAGACCCTCTCGTTCTTCGACCTGCTCAAGCAGTGCACCTGTACCTTGATACAGATCAAAGTCCAGCACAATGCCATCTGTTGTAGCACAAACAAAGTTCTTTATGCCAACTGGGTTTGGCTTCATTGGCAGATACTGTCTGCACGGACAGGCTCCTGTGAAAGGAATCATCTGCTCATCAACAGATATGCATTCAGGTCGAGTCTGAGACCTGCAGCCTTGCAGAATCCGATCCAGAAAAGGCCTCACCTTCCAGTATTTGTCACTCTTCCTCAGGTCTTCTGGGACATCATCATCAATTAGCACTTTTAGTGATTGCCTCAGTCTGAAGAATCTGTCACGCGTGAATCTGTCAGTGATGGCAGTGAATGTCAAGGCTTTGGACCAGTACATCCTGATTTTTGGGTATCGGACACAGGACATCAAAATACAGGCACCAAAAAAATGGTAAACCTCATCTACTGATGTGTTGAGTGGGTCCCCACTCCTAGACAGTGACATAGCATTAGAGCAATCTGAAATAGTTTTCATCAAACCTTTATCTATATACTGTTCAAAATAGTTTAGTGGGGTCCAGCCATTTCTGTCATGCTCAGTTTCGTCCTCATGCTCAAACTCGGCAAGGTTTGGCATCAACGGAGTAGCCCTCCAGCGCATTCCACGTCCTGCACAACCAGAATCGGAATAGAAATAGTACTTATTGCAAAGTAAGTTACACATTTACCCATGCAAGCAATTCACTGGGGTGTATTGGTGCATAATATAGTTGAATCTGAGTGGACATTTGTATGAAATTTGAAGATTTACTCTCAAGGCGTGCCAAAATAAGAACAATTACCTTTATTGCACTGTCCCTGAGGGCTTGGTCCTGGTGTTGGCACTTCCGGGCCATCATTTGAGCCATCAGCCTCAATCTGCTGAGTTTGACGGCGACGTCTGGGAGTGTGGGATCTGGCAACGTCATAGCCTGGGCGACCTGTACCTGTCCCTGACTCTGTCAACAAGTGTTGTAAATTAGCATTTTGCTACAAACATTCAATGGTGCCATGTCTATACGTTTTCCTCCCAATCCTTCACCTAGCCCTGAAGCCCTAACTGCCTAAAATAAACAAATACCCACTGGGTCTTGGCTAACCTTTATTTTCACCACGGAGACGTTTACGTCCCCTGCTGTGCTCAGTGGGCTGAGGAATGGGGTCCTCGTCGTCACTACTGTCATCCTCACTGCTGCTTTGCTCCCGTGGTGGGGGTTGGTAAGCAGCATCCAGGAGGGCGTCATCGTTATCAGACAAGTTTTCCAAATCTGACTTGTCTCCATCAAGAGACTCAAGTAGCTCCATTGCTCTTTGCATAGAAAAACGCTCTGGAAATAAAATCATGACAAAAAATCAAATTCAAATCAATGTAATTTATGTATGTATTTATTTATCTAATTGTTATTTATGTCACCGGGACAATGTACAGCTTTTTAGCTGCACCAGAGTTAGCTATAAGCTAATTTACATGTGCACATTTTTAGTAACATATTAACATTTTCAACCAAACTAAGTCCATCTGTACACATACGTGTACATCATGTTTAGCGGCATACTGAATCGTTACTTTTACTAATTTTTGTCAAATTTGCATGTCATGGCAAACTTACAATGCTTTTATGCATATCTAAATTAGAATAAGCCGTGAAATATGATTGTCCTTCTTACCTTGTCGACGTTTGTGTTTTGAGTGGCCACGCGAAACTTCGCTTGTTGTACTCTTTTGACACCACTAGATGGTAGTGTAAGTGTCCCAAACTATGGGACTTCTTTGAAAAACAGCTAAAGTTGAACGTAAATTTCAGAATCCATAGACTGCAACTGATGCAACACAGACAGAAACCAGATGAGAATATTGATGATTTTGTGACCAGAGCCAGAACACTAGCACAGAAATGTCAGTTTTCAGACGAAGAGCTTAACGAGCGTATGATTGAGCTTCTTATTGCGAGCACTCCCCATGATGCCCTGAGGAATGATCTATACAGCAAACCAAAAGGATATTCCTTAGCAGAGGTTCTGGCCGAAGGACGAAAATATGAAGCCCTGACAGCAGGCAATGAACAGTTAAACAAACTTAGCCTGTCACACAATGAGAGAATCCACGCTGTGGACAGGGACCGCATATGTCGTAACTGTGGGAGAAGCCACAAACCATGTCGATGTCCTGCATATGATGATGAATGCAATGCGTGTGGTGCAAAAGGTCACTGGGAGCGGTGCTGCAGGAAGGCCAAACGAGAGCATCAGGAACACTCCAGCCAGAGCAGGAGCAGGGGAAGTAAGTCCCACACACCACAAGACAAACAGCACAAGCGCAAAACCTATATAGACAAAAAGCAACAGAGCAGGACTCGCATACATGCTGTAGAGAGTAGCAGTGAAACAGACAGTGAGAATGAAAGTACCTACCAGAAACAGTTCCACTCCATAACTATCAGTGAAAAGTGCATGCATAGCATAGACAGCAAGCCGGCCAGAGAGAAGGCGTACACAGTCCTGAAGGTGACACCACCTGACCTACCTGGTCGTGGATACACACTACGTCTGAAGATAGACACAGGTGCGTCAGGCAACACACTCCCATTACGTACCTTCAAGCAGATGTACGGTGAAAATGCATGCACCCAGAAACGACTGAAAAAAACCAACAGGAGGCTATCTGCATACAGTGGTCACGCCATCCCCTGCCTAGGCACCATTGACATTCCATGCCAGTACAAAGAATCCAAATGGATCAATGCAAAGTTCTACGTTGTAGACGTACTAGGGCCAGCCATAGTTGGGCTGCCAATATGTGAACTGTTAAACCTAGTGACTGTCAATGTAGATGCAGTGATCGAGAAAGGAAATGCAAACCAGAAAAAAGTCAACACAAGACAGACAAAACCCAAAATGACCATATCTAACAGTGCAGACCTAAAGACAGCATACCCAGACCAGTTTGACAAAATTGGCAACTTCAGTGGAAAGGCCAAACTCTTCCTGAAAAAGGATGCTGAACCATTCATAGACCCACCACGTAAGTGCAGCATTCACATCAAAGACAAACTGAAAGATGAACTGAATAACCTAGTCGAACAAGATGTGTTAAGAAAAGTAGAACAGCACACAGACTGGTGCTCGAGTCTGGCATACAGTACAAAGAAAGACGATTCCCTTCGCATATGCTTAGACCCCCAAAAGCTTAATGCCAGCCTTAGAAGATGGCCACACAAGATTCCTACTGTGGAGGAACTGAACCCGAAGTTTACAAATGCAAAAATATTCAGCAAACTTGACGCAAAAGCTGGATATTGGTCAATACACCTAGAGGAAGAGTCACAACTGCTAACCACATTCCGAACTCCATTTGGTAGATACTGCTGGAAACGTTTTCCATTTGGTCTCAGTGTCTCTCAAGATCTCTTCCAGGCAAAGATGGACCAAATCCTGGAGGGGCTCGACGGTGTCGTCAGCATAGCCGATGATATCGCAGTCTATGGAGCTAGCGAAGAGGAGCATGACAGGAACCTGACCAACCTGATGGAGAGAGCAGCCAAGACAGGTATTGTGTTCAACAGTGACAAGTGCACAATCAAACAGACAAGCATCTCATTCTTTGGCAACCTGTACACAGACAAAGGTATCAAACCTGACCCAGCCAAAATCAGGGACATCCAGAAAATGCCGACACCCCAGAACAAAGATGAACTGAGCAGATTCTTGGGGATGCTGACCTACCTGTCACCCTACATCCCAAAGTTCGCAGACAAAGCACACACACTGAGGGTTCTGCTGAAAAGTGACGTGCCTTGGACATGGGACACTGACCACCAAAAGAGCTTTGAGGACCTGAAATCAGTTATCAACGAACATGACTATCTGAAGTACTATGATCCAAGGACACCTCTGACACTTGAGGTCGATGCATCACAGAAAGGACTGGGCGTGGCATTAGTGCAGAACAAAAGACCCATAGCTTTTGGCTCAAAGACACTGGACGACTGCCAATCCAGGTACAGCAACATAGAGCGAGAAATGCTGGCCATAGTCTATGGAATGCAGCGATACCATACCTACCTGTATGGGAAGTCATTCATTGTAGTTACAGACCACAAACCCCTCGTTACCATATGCACAAAGCCACTGCATGCCGCCCCGCCACGGCTTCAGTGAATGCTGATAAAAACACAAGGATACAACTACGAGGTCACGTATCGACCAGGAAACCAGATGGTCCTGGCCGACTACCCAACCCTGAGAACAACAGCAACATCGAGCTGGACGAGCGCATTGACGGAATAGAGGCAGAAGTCGAGGATCCAGAGATGCTCACTGTTGCAATGATAAACTTCTCTCCCTAGAAACAGGACGCACTCCGCACGGAAACCACCAGCAACCCCAGACTCAATGCACTGAAAGAGCTGATCCACCAGGGATGGCCAGACAACATCAAAGCGCTACCAAGACAACTACGTGAGTACTGGTCATTCAGAGATGAGCTCGCAGTTGAAGCAGGAGTCATATTCAAAGGCAGACAGGTGCTCATCCCAGACTCCATGACTGATTCTATACTCGAACAGCTGCATGTAGGACACCAGGGCATCGAAAAGACATGGCGACTGGCGAGAGAAAGTGTCTACTGGATCAGAATGAACGATGACATCGAAAGAGTCTGCAGGTCATGTAGTGTATGCATGGAACATCAGGATGCAAATCCAAAGCAACCTCTCAACCCACACAGCACACCGTCAAAACCATGGCAATCCCTAGCTTCTGATCTATTCGAGATCGATGGACATCAGTATTTACTGATTGTGGACAGATATTCTAAGTTCCCTCTAGTGGATGAAATGCCCATGCCTGTGTCCAGCCGGGCAGTTGCACAAAAAATGTAAATGTACATGTCTCTTTTTGGAAGGCCTGACGAGATACTTACAGATAATGGACCCCAGTACACAGGGCACGCGTTCCAGAAATTCACGGCTGACTGGGGAATCAGACACGTGACAAGCTCACCCCACTATCCAAAAAGCAATGGATTCATTGAGAGGCATGTGCGACACATCAAATCCATTGTGAAGAAAACCATGAGACAAGGAGGTAACATACAAGTGGCCTTACTACAGGTCAGAGCAACACCCATCGACAGTAAACTACCATCACCAGCAGAACTGATCTTCGGAAGGCCAGTCACCACCCTGCTGCCGAGTCGAGGTGACCCAGGCAAGGAGGAAAACCGACTCCACCTGGAGCAGAGAACAGCAAACATGAAGGAACATCATGAACGCAGCAGCGGCAGAGAACTACCTCCACTCAGTCCCGGACAGCACGTATCTGTCCTAAACAAGGAAAAGGGGACTTGGTATCCAGCCACCGTCGTACAAAAGTGCGATGAGCCAAGGAGCTACATTGTGCAAACATCAAATGGGAACAAACTCAGACGTGGCAGGAGCCACCTGCGGGAAATTCACCACCCCCATGCACCGAGGAGCGCAAGAACCCGCTTCACAGAACCTCAACGGGACACTCATGCAGCTGGAACTTCTTCCAGCCAAACCTGTGAAACACACAAGACAGTACGCACAAGATATGGAAGAGCTGTTTCCAAACCAGCCCACTACAAGGACTATGAGTAGAGACAATCACACACAAAAGGAGGGCTCTGAATATGTTTGTATTTTGATACTGTAAAAATTGAAAACTAAACAGGGGGGATGTAGTGATATAACGCCATGTATATACCCTGGAACTACACTAGGTTTTATGTACTACCCGGACTGTTATTATGGTTACACCACTACCATGTATGGTTATTACGTCTGCCTACTGAGCCACGATTAAACCTGAGTCCTATAACCCGGTGTGGTCATTGATCCTCGACCAATACTACCCCAAGTATTACTTCAAATGACATAAAATAAAATGTAGTAAACACAAATAACGGCACACCGACAGGATTTGTTGATATTTCATACTCAACCAAAATAAAATAAAAACATTAATTTTAACCTGATTACATAACATATTAACATTTTCAACCGAACTAAGTCCATCTGTACACATACGTGTATATCATGTTTGGCGGCATACTAAATCGTTACTTTTCCTAATTATTGTCAAATTTGCATGTCATGGCAAACTTACAATGCTTTTATGCATATCTAAATTAGAATAAGCCGTGAAATATGATTGTCCTTCTTACCTTGTCGACGTTTGTGTTTTGAGTGGCCACGCGAAACTTCGCTTGTGCTCGCCGCCGTTTAACATTTGTCCTGTAGTGTGTTGTACTCTTCTGACACCACTAGATGGCAGTGTAAGTTCCCACATACGTGGACACAAGGCCCCAGTTAAGAAGAATCAACGACAGTGGTAATATGACCCAACATGTAATGTCCACGCATGTGGACGCCAGGTCTGACGAGTTAAAGATAGTTTTAAAAGCCAAAAGTGTCCCAAATTGAAGAATGAGCCAAGTGTGTTGTGTTGGTAGTTGTTTAACTACTACGGGAGGGAAATCTGTCCCCGGCAGGTGGACATGTAGCTACGCCATCTTTTCATGTAATGCTGGCAGCACTCAGTGCTCCGCTCATTACACCGCCGTCCATCTTCTTCTCTGAAGACATTTCTTCTCTTCAGTGTTGCACATCCTGCTGAAGACAAACAGGGGAGCCGTTTGTACGGCCTGCTGTGTTTATATAGACGGGTGGCGGACGTAAGTGGGGCCCACAGGTAGGTGAACGTTGACTTAAACGTTTCAGTGCTGGACGCATGCGCGAAGGGATAAACCCACTAGCGATAGCCTTAGAGGGCGGCGCCTGTACGAAATAGAACGTGACAGAAGCCGCCAATCATAAAGCCCCGCCCATGATTCCAACAAGTCTCGTCCAATCACGGAGCCGCACGTGGAAGGCAAGTAATAAAAGCGGAGCGGCCTCCGCGCAGCTGCACACGGACACGATGGACGCAAGTGAGAAGAGAAGCAGCAGACACAGAGGAGGACGGGGAGAGAAGAAGAGCGAAGACCTTTCTCAGCGGCAACCGCGGCAAACCCAGAGAAGAAGAGCGGGTCCGCCCGGTGAGTCGCCGCAGGCTGAATGCCGCAGACGAGAAACAGGAGTCCGGCAGGGGGCGCTAGAGCGAGGAGGCCCAGCCAGACAGGTAAGAAACGAGCGGAACCAAGCGAACCAAGTGTTATTGTGAGTGACAGGCGCAGTATTTAGTGTGGTAACACTGTGTGTGCCGCACAGCTGGTTCACATCTGCTGATTAGAACCAGCAAGACGCTCATTAGGGCCGTTTAGATTCTCACCTTAGTTTGTGTTGCCGAGGCAACGCTGGCCACTCATTTTCCCGCCTCAAACACGTTACGACAAAATCTACCCAAAACGACCATAGACGGTCAAAATGACGGCTGGTAATTTGCGCGTGATCGCGCGCGTCATGCCACTATTCATTAGGTGTGTTGGTTGGTCGCATCGTTTCCTTCGTGAAGTTCACTGCTCTGTCCTACCCACTAGCGCCCTCCAGTGGACACAAATAGTCTAAACTTTTGATCATTTCCAACACGTCTGGTTACAGACGCCGTTTCAGACGCACCATGACAACCACCGACGCGCTGCAGCATTTACAGGCGTTGGACAGCGGCCATTTTAAATAGTTTGGAAAACAGTATTAAAGTTGTTAAACTGTTAATTTTGGTGCCAGTTAGTTTCAAAACAGACATACTAACATATGTACTGCATTAATATGTCAACTGGGTATTTATCTTGACAGAATATAGAGTTTAAAAACTGCGGCGGTCGAAAGGACCGCCCACGGTCGTTCTAGTAGTTTTAAGTGCCGCTCGTTGTCTAGGACTGTTTCAATAGTTATTTTCTATTGTTTTGTTTTGACATTTCACCTTTTATAGGCCTTGTTACCTTTGTTAGAATAGCAGTGTGTTTTCCCTTTTGTATTTCAGGTCATATTTTCACTTTCTCAGCTTTGCTATTCAAGTTCGACTATGTCTCTCTGAAGTTTAAATGGTTTAAAAATGGAAATAGTATTATAGTTGTTAAAATGTTAATTTTGGTGTCAGTTAGTTTAATAACAGACATGCTAACATGCAATGCATTTCTATCTTAACTTGGTACTTATCTTGACAGAATAGAGTTTAGAAACCGTGGGCGGTCATTGTGGACCACTCATGGTGGTTTTAGGTAGGAGTGACGTCCCGGTGGTTCTGGTGTTAAATGACTTCTCTGGTGTCTCTGGTTTGGATCAAACACTTGACTGACATTTCTGTCAAAGTCCTGCTACACAGTGTTTCCACACTACATACAAGACACATGGATTTACACACATTTCAACACATTTCACAGAAAATGTGACTTTGTACAGATTGTCAGCAGACATTTGGCAGTCACGTTGTTCAGTTGGTTCTTCTTGCTGATTCCACACACACACACACACACACACACACACACACACACACACACACACACACACACACACACACACACACACACACAACACACACTGGTACAACGTAAAAAAAATCAAACCATCTGTTTCATGATACACTTCATCTGTGTGATATTAATATAACGAAATTCCATTTACAAAGTTTCAAGGTATTTCAGTTCTACTTCCAGCTTTGGCAGTATATAATTTTTTCATTTCATATACAATTTAGTTTCAGATTTTCATATACGTTTTTTTCAACCCTGATCCTTCAGCTGATACGCTCCAGCTTTTCTTTTAGTAATGCACTTCAGCTCCCAATTCTGCCTGTAGGCGACTATGTTCCAGCTTCCAGTTAAGATTACAGCATATTCAGCTTCATTAGATACTGACTTCAGCTTCCAACTGCCACTACTACACTTCAGCGTGCATGGTTTTTTTCCAGCAATTTTCAGCATTATTTCAGCAATTTCCTTCAGCTTTCAACGTCCTTGTTTTACTTTTACAATTCAGCTGTTTTTGCAGCAATTGTCAGCATTGCTTCAGCAATTTCTTTCAGCTATCAGCATTCACATGCACTTTCTGCAGGATCTGCATTTTCTGGTTTTATATGAGCTGTCAAGAAATGGACTCCACATAAATCAAAATTCAGTTTTTATTATTTGAACAAGTTGTGGAACATAAAAAATATAAATGTTGAAAATAATCCCCAATCTTAAAGCTGTACAAAGTAATTAAAATAATGGAGGTAATTAAAGGCAAGTGCAGCGTTTCTATTATAGTTATAGGGTGGGTTACATAGAATTACCTCATGTCTTCCGTAGGGGTTTGGATTCATGTGATCTCAGTGTCATGTTGACATGTCAGAAACTGCCATTCAAAGGAATGAGCTAATTATATATTAACTAACTCATTCGAGTTAACTCTTTGGAGTCTTACAAGTACCCAAAAAGTAACTCTTTAATGTTGACAAGTTAGTATTCTGAAGCAATGCACACTCAATACATTTAGATTCCTTCAGTTGGCTGAAATCAGATTCAGAAAAGTTTTAAGTAACCTCAACTTTTTTTTACTCTATTTTGCAGAATGTTTATAGAGGGGAGCATGAAGACAACAGGAGGGAGAGACCCTCAACTGTTAGGGAGGCAAACAGGAGGAGCAACAATGTCAGGAAACCAGATGAAGTCGCTCTTCTGAAAAGCCGGGTGGAGGACTTGTCTACGCTCCTGAAGGAGCTCCAAAACAAGACCTTGCACTTGCAGAGGACTCTCAAAGAGAGGGAGGTCAGCCACAACAATTGGCAGAAGGAGAGGGAGTCTCTCCTCCAAGACAATGAGGAACTTGAGAAAATGAACAAGATTCTCAAAGAAGAGTCACTTCTCAATGCTAAAATGTTGAAGGAAGCACTCTATGATAAGGAGACATGCCTTAAGACCTGTGAGAAGGAAAAAGAAGTTCTCCTCAAGGACCAAGACTCACTTCTGCAGCAGTTAAACTTCCTGCAAACAGAAGGGCTCCGTAAAGAGAAGGACTTTGAAAGAAGGCTCGCTGAAGAGAATGTGGAAGTGCAGATAGCGCTGAACAAGCTCTTCACCTTGGAACTTTCACAACAGATGGAGGAAAGTGAGCAAATGATCACGGCCGCCCTCAGTCAAGTCGAGCAGGAGTTTAGGTGTAATCTTGAGCAGTGGCAGAAGGAGAAAGCTTGTATCCTTGAAGAAAACAAAGAGACTAAGCTGCTCCTGCTTCAGGCTCAAGAAGAAGTTCAGCTGCTAAAACAGAGCAAGGAGGAGGCAGAGCTGAAATGGACTGCTCTTCTTAGCCTGAAGGAGGAGCCCTCGCAGGTCCCAGGTACCGACTCGCTGGCCTCAACAACAAAGGCACACAAGAGTCGGGAGGACAAGGAGTCAGCAAAGAAAGAGAAGAAGGAGCAGAAACTGTTGGCCAAGAGAGAGAAGCAGGAGAAGAAAAGGCTGTTTGAGAAGGAGACAGAAGGCAAGAAGATGCCCAAGAAACCGAAGAACTTCTTTCTTTCTTTCTTTACCAAAAAATAAGGGGTTTTCCAAATAGTTAATTCGTATGTAGTTTCAAACTGTTAAGATTTTTCATTTTAAGAGTTTTAGTGTAAATAGTTCGTGTTAAAAGCTCTAGTGTTGAGCATTGTTACTGTTAAGAGTTCTACTGTTAAGACTTTCATGTTAAGAGTTCTAGTGTAAATAGTTTGTGTTAAAAGCTCTAGTGTTCAGCGTTGTTACTGTTAAGGGTTCTAGCGTTAAGATTTTTTCATGTTAAGAGTTCTAGTGTTAAGATTTTTCATGTTAAGAGTTTTAGTGTAAATAGTTCTAGTGTTAAAAGCTCTAGTGTTGAGCATTGTTACTGCTAAGAGTTCTACTGATAAGATTTTTCATGTTAAGAGTTCTACTGTTAAGATTTTTCATGTTAAGAGTTCTACTGTTAAAAGCTCTAGTGTTGAGCATTGTTACTATTAAGGGTTCTAGTGTTAAGATTTTTTCATGTTAAGAGTTTTAGTGTAAATAGTTCTCGTGTTAAAAGCTCTAGTGTTGAGCGTTTTTACTGTTAAGGGTTCTAGCGTTAAGATTTTTTCATGTTAAGAGTTCTAGTGTTAAGATTTGTGTTGAGTTTTCGTGTTAACAGTGTAGTAAACCTGCGGCGGGAGATGATTGACATGAGACGTGGCTCCTTAATGAAGTGATTGCTTGCAGCCGCGCAACTAGACTGGAGTAGACGCAAGTTAAAAGAGAGGGCTAAGCAGTCCCTCGGGGTTGCTGGAGAGAGCTGACTTGGTTGGTTTGCGAATACACTCATTGGGGGGAGGCGGCGTTCGCAGTTTATAGTATTGCCGGCGCTGAAGACAGAAAGGTAGGGGAGCTGTTCCAGATCAGGAGGAGAGGCTAGTGGCCTCCTTTAGTCAGAGAGGGCCGGGAACGCTTAGGAGTGTTTTCGCGGACCTCCGCTCTCCAGCCCGGGTTCCAGTGGTCGGCACGCCGCCGCCCGCTGCCTGTACCACCGATTGAACGCGATTGTTTCCCCGGCTGTCGGACGGTGCCAATAAAGCTCAGACCTTGGGGGAGGGTCTCGCCAGCCGAGCGAGCTAAGTTTTAACTCTTGCTGTTTCCCTATTCCTGTTTGTACTAGGTTTTATATATGGATTCACTGGTGAGTTTTATTGTGCCGGCTTTTTACAGAGGAGCAGAGGGCTAGTGGGCGGCTCAAGTTACCCGGGTGGTGAGGACGTTTACTGTCTTATTTGCGGTGTCTGAGCAGGCGTTATAGCCCCCGTTTGCTCCTTGGGTGGAGGTGTAGCCTAGTGTTTCATCCCCCGTGTGCAGTGTCTCCAGCGGGCGGAGCGTAAATGGTGGGGTGTTTGTATTCATGCGTGCCGTGCCTGATCTTAAAGTGTGCCCTATTCCATGTGCGTGGTTTGTACTACAGTAAACAGACTTTACTTACCTGTGAGTAGTCGCCGGTCCTCAGGCCTATCTGTTCAACTCTGTAGGCCTTTTAATATAATCTGTGATGAAATAAAGGTTTATCTACTTTTCCATATTCCTCGACTGGGGTTGTGTCTCTTTTAGGTCTCTGACAAAGCCCATATCGGGCTTGTGTATTACAATATATTGTCAGAAATATGAGGCAGAAGGCATCTGACTCAAAATCTCAGAAAAATAAAAATACAATTTGATTCAGTAGATATTCAATAGAAGAACTAAACCGAGCGTTATAACGTCTTGTTTCAGTTTCTTAGAGTAATTTAATTAAGAAGGTTTGAGGGTTTTTTTGGGGGGGGGTAACGTAAATAATAGACACTGATCCACACGACATACCAGCTGGTGGCGGTAATGCACCATTTCGTTGTTTGCCGACCGCCAATAAACACCAGACGAAGAAGTAAAAGAAGCAGAAGAAGACTATCGTCAAAATGGCTGCCATCTCAGTAAGCACGTTTTATGGAAAAAAGAAAGGTAAGCATGATATTCCTGAATTAAAAAAATGTTATCTTTCGATTGTTTCGAGTAAGTAAACATGTCAGGAATATCCGCGTGAATTTTCAGAGCTGAACTTATTTATTTTCATTTGAAAAACGCTAGTTTATAAATCTCCTCTGTAGTGGACATCAGGACTTGGTGCTTAGTTTGTTTCTCATTGTTTTCAGTAGACAGCTCTATGACGGAGGCAGAGAGGATTCTTAACAGAATCACTGAGGGAGATTCTGACATCGATTCATCAGAGGGTGAGAGTCCAGAGAGAGTACGAGACAGAAGAGGGTGAGAGTTTGGATGAGGAGGACCCAGATCAGCTGGGCCAAAACCAACACGTAGGGTTCTGAGGTTTTTAATCAGTATAAATATGGAAGGATAACCTACAGAGATGTGTTCCAGGAAATAGATCCCAACATTTTATTTTTGAACCCAATGAAACAACTGTCACTCTCCGTGACAGTAAAAGACAATACAGCTAAAATTAAAACAGAATGGGAGAATGACTGTGGTGTTGAAGAGTGGGATGATATGTGGTCAACCTATCCAGCTGTTTTGCCACCAATAGAGCAAAAGAACTGCAATTTAAGATAAATCATAGACTACATATTACCCCCTGTGAGATGCAATAAAATGAATCCAGATCTATCAAAGTTTAGTAATAAGTGCAAGACTACAGAAGGCACATACGTACATTCACTGTTTACTAGAATGTGTATATAGTCATACAAATTGTAGAAAGATGTTCTTAAAGAAATCCGTGACATAATTGGTCAAACAGTGAGCACTACTCCTACATCATGACTTGATGCATGCTCAGTAATCCAGGTAAGCGAATCAAAGAAGCTTGAATCAGTTCATGAATACAAGGTTTGACAGTTTAATCACTCATCTAAGTGACCTCTTCGGTCTAAGCTGACTGCAGGTATCCGCACCCCTTATAAAAAATACAGTCCAAAACCATCGACCCGTTTCATACACAAATATGGGTGTGACCATTAACTAGAGTTTCAATGGCCATGTGTACTATTCACAGAGGATTTGGGAATGTTTGCAATCACAGCATTGTAAGATGGCGACAGATGTACTCTTAGCCACCACCCCCATCCCCACCGCCTCGGTTCAGGGATGGTCGTTCCTTCTTAAAATAGATGGCCTCTTTGACGCCCCGTTCAAGCCAGCGTTCCTCCCTATCAAGAACGTGCACATCCTCAGCCTTGAAAGAGTTGCCACTGGCCTGTAGATGGTGTAGACTGTGGAGTCCTGCCCTGACGCATTAGCGCTGCTGTGTTGTGCCATCCTTTTGGCCAGCGTCTGTTCAGTTTCCCCAATGTACAAGTCACGGTAGTACTCCTGGCACTTAACAGCGTACACTCTATTGCTCTGTTTGTGCCAAGGGACCCAATCTTTGGGGTGGACCAACTTCTGGTGCAGCGGGTTTTTGGGGTTTGAAAGCAACTGAGATGCAGTGTTTGGAAAATATGTGTCTCAGCTTTTTTGACACTCCTGCCACATACAAAATCACCACTGGTTTACGCTTAGTCTTAATTTACGCTTAGTGATTGGTCTCACTCCTTCTTTACACAGAATCAAGCTAGCTGTAGCGACTCTGCTTGGCTTTGCGAAGCCTGAAACCCGCTCATTGACGCTTGTGGCTTTAATTCTGGCAGATTGAGCTGCTTCCTTCTGTTGACCAAAGGAGTTGAATCAAGTGCAACTGGACTTGGTATATATCCGTGAAGACGTTTCGCCTCTCATCCAAGAGGCTTCCTCAGTTCGTGCCTATCTGACTAGACCAAGCTAGTCTGACTGGCTGGTGATGAGACTCAGAATTTAGCCTCTTTGGAGTCGTTGTCAGAGCTATAGATGTCCACGGCTCTTTGTGTTCCGATGTTTACCAACGCCCGTCGCTAACAGAGCCATAGATATGAGTGGCTCTTTTGTGTGCCGATGTTTGGCGGCGCCCGTCGTTATCGGAGCTATTGATATGCATTTGTTCAGCAGCGACTGTCGTTGGGGGTGTTAGTTTCGACTTCCTTATTCAGTGGCCATGAGAGTCGTTGGAGCCGTTAGTGAACGACTGTTGTTCTTGGAGGCTAGGCTTCTTGAGTCTCCTGGGTAGAGATGAAAGGGCGGCATTGTAAGTGGGAGATAGGTGGTGTCGCAGACCTCCTCCTCTGCTGTGGGATGGTTTTTCAAGTTTCGCATAGATGGCTTCCTTCACCTCTCGTTCAAACAATCTATCTTCTCTGTCCAAAATGTGTACGTTGCTGTCCTCGAAGGAGTGCGTCTTCTCCTTTAGGTGTAGATAGACTGCTGAGTCTTGTCCTGAGGAGTTTGGCCTTCTGTGTTGGGCCATCCGTTTGTGTAGTGGTTGTTTGGTTTCTCCTATGTATAGGTCAGTGCAATCCTCATTGCATTGTACAGCATACACCAGATTGCTTTTTTGGGTATGTGGTACACGGTCTTTGGAATGAACCAGTCTTTGTCGGAGTGTGTTGCTGGGTTTTAAGTATACCGGGATGCAGTGTTTGTTGAAAATTGTCCTGAGTTTCTCGGAGACCCCAGAAACACACAGGATGACTGTGCTATTCCTTCTGTTCCTTCTCTCCTCGTCGGTCACCTGGTTGGTCTTTTTGGAACGTGTTGTAGTTTTCACCAAGGTCCAACTGGGGTAGCCGCAGGTTTTTAAAATGCAAATCAATAGCTCCGATGGCGACGGGCGCTGTTGGACATCCGAGCACAGCAGAGCCACGCATATCAATAGCTCCGATAACGACACAAAGAGCCATGGACATCTATAGCTCTGACAACGACTCCAAAGAGGATAAATTCTGAGTCTCATCACCAGGCAGTCAGACTAGCTTGGTCTAGTCAGAAAGTCATGAACTGAGGAAGCGTCTTGGATGAGAGGCGAAACGTCTTCAAGGATCTACACTCACTGGCCACTTTATTAGGTACACCTTGCTAGTGCGGGGTGGGCCCCCTTTTGCCTTCAGAACTGCCTTAATCCTTTGTGGCATAGATTCAACAAGGTACTTGAAACATCCCTCAGAGAGTTTGGTCCATATTGACATGATAGCATCACGCAGTTGCTGCAGATTTGTCGGCTGCACATCCATTATGCGAATCTCCCGGTCCACCACGTCCCAAAGGTGCTCTGTTGGATTGAGATCTGGTGACTGTGGAGGCCATTTGAGTACAGTGAACTCATTGTCATGGTCAAGAAACCAGTCTCAGATGATTCGAGCTTTATGACATTGGCGCGTTATCCTGCTGGAAGTAGCCATCAGAAGATGGGAACACTGTGGTCATAAAGGGATGGACATGGTCAGCAACAATACTCAGTAAGGCTGTGGCGTTGACACGATGCTCAATTGGTACTAAGGGGCCCAAAGTGTGCCAAGAAAATATCCCCCACACCGTTACACCACCACCACCAGCCTGAACCGTTGATACAAGGCAGGATGGATCCATGCTTTCATGTTGTTGACGCCAAATTCTGACCCTAACATCCGAATGTCGCAGCAGAAATCGAGACTCATCAGACCAGGCAACGTTTTTCCAATCTTCTATTGTCCAATTTTGGTGAGCCTGTGTGAATTGTAGCCTCAGTTTCCTGTTCTTAGCTGACAGGAGTGGCACCCGGTGTGGTCTTCTGCTGCTGTAGCCCATCTGCCTCAAGGTTCGACGTGTTGTGCGTTCAGAGATGCTCTTCTGCATACCTCGGTTGTAATGAGTGGATATTTGAGTTACTGTTGCCTTTCTATCAGCTCGAACCAGTCTGGCCATTCTCCTCTGACCTCCGGCATCAACAAGGCATTTTCGCCCACAGAACTGCCGCTCACTGGATATTTTCTCTTTTTCGGACCATTCTCTGTAAACCCTAGAAATGGTTGTGCGTGAAAATCCCAGTAGATCAGCAGTTTCTGAAATACTCAGACCAGCCCGTCTGGCACCAACAACCATGCCACGTTCAAAGTCACTTAAATCACCTTTCTTCCCCATTCTGATGCTCGGTTTGAACTGCAGCAAATCGTCTTGACCATGTCTACATGACTAAATGCATTGAGTTGCTGCCATGTGATTGGCTGATTAGAAATTTGCGTTAACGAGCAGTTGGACAGGTGTGCCTAATAAAGTGGACGGTGAGTGTATACCAAGTCCAGTTGCACTTGATTCAACTCCTTTAGATAACCGTGACCTGGATGATTGAGAACATTCATAGACTTCCCTCTGTTGAGTGCAAAAATAGGTTTGAACTTGGAAAATGCTGCTTGTGACAATATTTTTACTTATTATTTAGGAAAAACTGCTTTTAGAACAGCGACACACCAGCGTTACAGGTTCACTAACCGTTGTTAGACATTTTTTGACTAATGGTGGTGTGTGTAACTGGGTGATTCTTCAATGAAGGGAGTTTTTTTGTCCCCAGGGTAGATTTTCAAGAACAAAAACTCTTATAGTATTTGTTAGGTTTTGTTAGCTGTAATGAATGAAAGGTCACGTGTTTAACTTGACCTACTCACGGGTGTACGTGCAGTGCGTGTGACGTATACAGGGAGTTAGAAGCGCATGTTATGAAGGTTGTATGTCGGATGAACGCTAGTAAAAGCTACGCAGTTAAGAACCTACGAAGTCGGCTCGTTCTTGAATTATTCTTATGTCAGTAAGACAAGGCGTCTACGGACATTACATGGTGTCAGAATAGTCTGTGTATCGGAACACGAGCGGTCATGCCGAAGTTTAATCCGCCGAGTGAATTCAAGTTTGACTGCCCCGTTGAATGGCCGGAGTGGAAACAACGCTTTTCGCGCTTCAGGCTCGCGACAAAGCTGGATAAAGACGACGGGGAGATTCAAGTGAGTTCGCTGATTTATGCAATGGGCAGCGACGCTGAAAAGATATTCAGCTCGTTTGACTTCGCGGCGGAGGGTGATAAAGTGGACTATGATATCGTACTGAAAAGGTTCGACGACTACTTTATTCCCCGCCGTAACATCATACATGAGAGGGCGTGCTTCTATCAACGTAGCCAGCAGCCAGGAGAGACAGCGGAGATGTACATCCGGACATTGTATGAGCTGTCTGAACACTGTGAGTTTGGGGACAAGAGGGATGAACATATCAGAGATCGTCTGGTAGTGGGCATAAAAGATAAGGTGCTCTCCCGTCAGTTCCAGCTCACAGCGGACCTTACTCTGGTGAAAGTCATTGAACAAGTGCGCCAGGCGGAGGCAATAACAAAGCAGCTCAGCCTCCAAGCTAACCAACCAGAGGCCCAGCTGGCTAACGTCAATGTTGTCCGACGGCGGGACGGACGCCAAAACAAAAAGGGCGGACAGCGTCATGGTGGCGGCAGTCCGGCAACCAACAAAGTAGATGAATGCGGGAGGTGCGGCAAGACGCAGCACACCGATGAGCGGAAGTGTCCTGCAACGAACAGTAAGTGCAACAAGTGTCATAAAAAGGGACATTGGGAGCGTGTATGTCACTCTAAAGCGGTGAGAGAAGTCACTGAAGAGGTTAAACAGCTGTACTTTCTGGGAGAAGTTGGCAAAGAGAGCAGTCAGGAAGATTGGACTGTTAGTTTAACAATAAGTGATGTACCAATAACCTTTAAAATTGACACGGGGGCTGACGCTACTGTTATCAACCAAGGGACATTTAAAAAGCTGAAGCCAAACATAAAACTGGGACCTCCTGACACATGCTTCATAAGCCAAGGTGGAAACATCAGCTGCATAGGACAGTTTCAAGCCACAACCAACTACAAGGAGAAACAATACTCCTTTCCAGTGTATGTGATCAAGGGGAGAGGCAGCTGTCTGCTGAGTCGTCCAGAGGCAGTGGAGATGGGTCTAGTGAAGCGGATGAATGAGGTCAGTGGAGTTTTCGGTTCAAGTGGACTGCTGAAAACAGACCCAGTGAAAATAGCTCTGGTGGAGGGTGCCCAGCCATACGCGGTGCATACAGCCAGACGGATACCGCTGCCACTTGTACCACTGGTTAAGAAAGAACTGCAGCGCATGGAAAATGAGGGCATTATTGAAAAAGTGACTCAGCCCACAGAATGGTGCGCCGCTATGGTGCCGGTGCTGAAACCGAACAAGAAAGAGGTTCGCTGCTGCGCTGACCTCAGGAGGCTGAATCGAGCGGTGAAACGTGAGAAATACGTGCTGCCCACTATGGAGGAAATAATGCCAAGGCTCGCAGGGTCAAAGTTCTTCACAACGTTGGATGCAGCAAGTGGGTTTTACCAGATTCCCTTGCATGAAGACAGCAGGGGGCTCACCACTTTCATCACCCCATTTGGGAGGTATGCTTTCTGCCGCCTTCCATTTGGTATAACGAGTGCTCCAGAGATTTTCCAGAGAAAGATGGCGGAAACTCTGACCGGGCTAGAGGGCACAGAGGTGTACATGGATGACATCCTTATACATGGAGAGACTGAGGAAATCCATGACCGGCGCCTAGCAGAGGCGCTGGGGGTCATTGAAACAGCAGGTCTCAAACTGAACCAAGCGAAATGCAAGTTCAAACAGAAACAAGTCCGCTTCCTTGGTCATGTCATCGACGAGGCAGGCATCAGACCTGACCCGGACAAAGTGGCCGGAATAGAGAACTTTCCTCAGCCCCAGAACGTGACGGAACTCAAGAGGTTCCTCGGGATGGTGAACTATTTGGCAAAATACGTCCCAGAGCTGTCCACTGTAGGTCAGCCGCTTTATGGACTGCTTAAAGCAACGACAGAGTGGCTGTGGGGACCTGCACAGAACACAGCATTCCAAGACCTTAAAGCAGCACTCGCCACCGCCCCGGTACTCACCTTTTATGACGTCACTAAGGCTACGGTGGTGTCAGCAGATGCCAGCAGCTACGGGCTGGGAGGCGTTCTGCTCCAGCAGCACGGGGAACACTGGAAGCCCGTGGCCTACTGCTCCCGACGGCTGAGTGACGCAGAGACAAGGTACGCACAGATCGAGAAAGAGTGCTTAGCCAGCGTCTGGGCATGTGAAAGGTTCGAGAAGTACTTGTTTGGGCTTGACAATTTCAGACTTGTCACCGATCATAAACCACTAGTGCCCCTCATGAACAGCAAAGACTTGGATAATGTGCCCATTAGGTGCCAGAGACTGTTAATGAGGCTGATGCGTTTCAATGCAGTGGCTGAATACGCACCAGGCAAAACTTTAGCTGTGGCTGATGCACTCTCCAGAGGCCCAGAGCAGCGCTACGGAGATGATGCTTCTCATGATGATGTTGCAGCGCACATTGATGCCATCGTGTGCCAGGTGCCTGCCACACCTCAAAGGATGCAGGAGATAAAACAGAGCACGGATGGGGATCTGCAGCTCCAGACAGTGTTGGGCTTCATCAGACATGGCTGGCCTGAGTATGTCGATAAAGTGCCGGAGACAGTCAGAGACTTTTATCAGGTGAGAGGGGAGTTATCTGAGGTAGATGGTTTAGTCATCAGAGGCAGTCGTATCGTCATTCCCACAGAGATGATCTTAGACAGAATACACGATGGGCACCAGGGGATAGTTAAGTGCAGAGAGAGAGCTAGCCAGTCAGTGTGGTGGCCCAAAATGACAGAGCACATTACAACAAAGATACAGCAATGTCAATTCTGCAGAGAACACAAGAACACACAGAGAAAAGAGCCTTTAATGTCAAGTGAGCTCCCATCCAGACCATGGCAGAAAGTTGGCATAGACCTGTGTGAGTACAAAAAGCAAAACTACTTGATAGTGTCTGACTATTATTCCAGGTTTTTGGAGATCCTAAATCTACCAACAACTACTAGCAGTCAGGTTGTAGCTAGGCTGAAGGCTACATTTGCACGTTTTGGTATCCCTGAAATTGTAGTTAGCGATAATGGGCCACAGCTAGTTTCAGAAGAGATGAGGAGGTTCAGTGAGGATTATGATTTCATCCACGTGACTTCAAGCCCACACTACCCCCAGAGTAATGGACAGGCAGAGAGGGCTGTTCAGATAGCCAAAAGCATATTAAGGCAGGAAGACCCTCTCCTCGCCCTGTTGACATACAGAGCTACACCCTCTTCTTCCACTGGAGCCAGTCCAGCGGAATTGCTCATGGGTAGGAGACTCAGAACCACCTTACCCACATTGCAGCATAACCTGAAACCGGCCTGGCCTAAAGAGGAACTGATCAAAACCGCTGACGCCGCAGCCAAATCGAGGCAGGCTTTCTACTACAACCGCAGGAACGGCGTGCGGACACTGCGCCCACTGAACTCGGGTGACGCAGTACTCACCAAACCTGATGGACAGAAAACATGGACAATGCCAGCAGTTGTTCACAGTCAGAGCTCCACTCCCAGATCCTACATAGTGGAGACAGCTCAAGGTGAACATTACAGAAGGAACAGGCGCCACCTGTTGGCCACACCCAAAACACTCACCTTTGTCAGCAGGGATCCTGTCCATGTCACTCCAGGGGAGAGTGGAAACACGGATGAGTCCCGAGCAGCAGAAATGCCAACTTCCACACCATATGTTACTCGCTCTGGCAGGGTGAGCAAGCCTGCAATCCGGCTGGATTTGTGAGGCGTATGGACTTGTGTATTGTGGGGGATTTTTTATTTTTTGTGAAAAGGGGGGTGATATACAGGTTAGAAAATCATCCTAGAGGGGGAGATGTAATGAATGAAAGGTCACGTGTTTAACTTGACCTACTCACGGGTGTACGTGCAGTGCGTGTGACGTATACAGGGAGTTAGAAGCGCATGTTATGAAGGTTGTATGTCGGATGAACGCTAGTAAAAGCTACGCAGTTAAGAACCTACGAAGTCGGCTCGTTCTTGAATTATTCTTATGTCAGTAAGACAAGGCGTCTACGGACATTACATTAGCTATGAAAAAAAAAAAGATTTGTGTCTCAGTGATGACATTTTAATACTTTTTCAGTATGTTGAAAATTTAAATGTGGCAGAATTTCACTGTTTTGGGCTTGTCCCCTCCTACCAGGACTTTTTACTTCCCCTCTATAATAAAGTAATCAAAATGGTTAAGTTCATTAAAGCTTTACTTTGCATAATTTAAAAAGACATATTTCAAATTCATTTGGGTTATGTGCAATTTGCAGATTTTTTATCATTAAATATGGCTGTCCCTCATACATCTGAGAAGTGCCAGAGGCGCATGAGCGGTCATGGCAGAAACATGACTTTTCCATGTCCACAAATGTCATGTGAAGATTTCTGTGTCCTGATCTGAGAGGATGTTTATTAGTCCATCTAACCATCCATTGTCTTAACCGCTTATCCTGCTGTCAGAGTGGCGGGGATGCTGCAGCCTGGTCCAGCAGTAAGGTGACCTGGCGCTACTAAATTATCCCTAGCAATGTTTATTAGTCGTCGTTACCAAACAAGTTACTAACTGAGTATCTTAGTTCAGAAACAAGAAATCTCTCTTTATTCACGTATATTCATTGTACATTGTATGCTAGCTAACAAGTTAGCTTAGCAAGTCTAAGACTCAGCCAACTTTTTCTCCAAAAGGTGAAAATTGTCATTACCGTCACGTGTCATTACGTCACATTTTGCTGTTACAACTTTGAAAAGAAAATCATCATAATATCAAAGTTATGCTAAAATACTAGTTTAAGACCACTTAATAGAGGTTTGGGGGGAAAAAACTGATTTTAATAAGACCCGAGCTCTTGTTTGAAATGCCTTTTTTATTTCTCTTTGCTATTTGGGCTTATTGGAACCTGATAAGTATAAAAACTAAGAATCATCTTTTGACATGATGTACTTTTAGAGAAAAATGATGTCCACATATGTGGACACTCGTTCTGAATTTCCATAAAACACAATGTCACCTTTGTGAAATAGAGTGAAAAACTCTATTTGCACCCTGAACACAGCAGTTTTTTTCCTGACTGCTTTTGCATGTATTAATAACAGACAAACACATTTTTGAACATGTTTTGAATATCAGAGTACAAAAAACAAAAAGAAAACACAGCATTTTTGCCCCTTTTGGACAGTCACAGCTACAGTATGGCTCATTTGAAATGCTGCAAACAGGTGCAGGAAGACATCATATGCCTGTAACCAAATATAAAACATTCAAAGCATTTTGCATTGTCACTGTTGCATCTATTAATACCACATAGGCTACAAATGTGTTTTTAACATGTTTTGAACATCATAGTGCAAGAAAATGTTCTTTAGGAACATGTACACACCTATGTGTGAAAGGCTTTGAAGCAGTTGCGATCGGCTTGCCAGCACAAGAACACTTTGCAGGTCACACAAGGCACTCGGGTTCTTCCAGTGCAGCCTGCTGCTCTGCAGCGCTGCGTTCTTCAGGCTGATCATCTCTGGGAGATGTGCATTAGCCC
Source organism: Lampris incognitus (assembly GCF_029633865.1). NCBI lineage: Eukaryota > Metazoa > Chordata > Actinopteri > Lampriformes > Lampridae > Lampris > Lampris incognitus. Next base: position 32,512,004 of record NC_079230.1, read on the forward strand.
TCCTGCGGACTGAGACATGGGGCACTGCTGTCACTGGATGTTTTTTCCCTTGTTTCGAATTGTCTTCTTCCTCTGTCTCTGAAAGGTCTGCATCGTTTCCTTGACTGTGATGCTGGGCCAAGAGGGTCCTAGCCACTTCCATACGGAACTCAAGGAACTCCATGAGGCTCTTCTTTGGTGCACCACATATTGTAAGGTCTTTGCGGTAGAGTAGCCAACTGTTGGCTAAAGCCAGATCCGTGAAGTGCACTAGCATCCACATTGTCCTCTTCTTAGTACGGGCGCTCATGCGATAGTAACTGATCATTCTATCAACTAAATCAACTCCACCCATCTTGAGGTTGTACTCGCGGACAATGCTTCGTCGCGAGACAGACACATATGTTTTCAATTTCTTGTCCCAGCGCTGGCAGGTGTCTTCAGGCTGTGTACCATGAACAACAGACATCATCAGTACTGGTTTGTCGTAATACCACTTCACTACACACAACTTTCCATCTGCAGTGGAAACTTCTGTTGAGGTACCTCTTCCTGCGTTTTTCATGGTTTTGTCAGTGGGTAACTTCTGCACTGCTGCAGCGACTCGGTTCTTCATTACTGTACCAGTCATGTACAGCTCCTTCTTCATCATTTGTTCTGCACCTTGGATGCTTATGAAGAACCGGTCACAATACACTTTTGTGCCACGATGCAGAGTTTGACACAGACGAGCCATGACTAAGCTTCCCAAACCCGGACCCTCTGGTTCTTCAACCTGCTCAAGCAGTGCACCTGTACCTTGATACAGATCAAAGTCCAGCACAATGCCATCTGTTGTAGCGCAAACAAAGTTCCTTATGCCAACTGGGTTTGGCTTCATTGGCAGATACTGTCTGCACGGACAGGCTCCTGTGAAAGGAATCATCTGCTCATCGACAGATACGCATTCAGGTCGAGTCTGAGACCTGCAGCCTTGCAGAATCCGATCCAGAAAAGGCCTCACCTTCCAGTATTTGTCACTCTTCCTCAGGTCTTCTGGGACATCATCATCAATTAGCACTTTTAGTGATTGCCTCAGTCTGAAGAATCTGTCACGGCAGTGAATGTCAAGGCTTTGGACCAATACATGCTGATTTTTGGGTATCGGACACAGGACATCAAAATACAGGCACCAAAAAAATGGTAAACTTCATGTACTGATGTGTTGAGTGAGTAGACAGTGACATAGCATTAGAGCAATCTGAAATAGTTTTCATCAAACCTTTATCTATATACTGTTCAAAATAGTTTAGTGGGGTCCAGCCATTTCTGTCCTACTCAGTTTCGTCCTCATGGTCAAACTCGGCAAGGTTGAGCGTCAATGGAGTAGCCCTCCAGCGCATTCCACGTCCTGCACAACCAGAATCAGAATAAAAATAGTACTTATTGCAAAGTAAGTTACACATTTACCCATGCAAGCAATTGACTGAGGTGTATTGGTGCATAATATAGTTGAATCTGAGTGGACATTTCTATGAAATTTGAAGATTTACCCTCAAGGTGTGCCAAAATAAGAACAATTACCTTTATTGGACTGTCCCTGAGGGCTCGGTCCTGGTGTTGGCTCTTCCGGGCCATCATTTGAGCCATCAGCCTCAATCTGCTGAGTTTGACGGCGACGTCTGGGAGTGTGGGATCTGGCAACGTCATAGCCTGGGCGACCTGTACCTGTCCCTGACTCTGTCAACAAGTGTTGTAAATTAGCATTTTGCTACAAACATTCAATGGTGCCATGTCTATACGTTTTCCTCCCAATCCTTCACCTAGCCCTGAAGCCCTAACTGCCTAAAATAAACAAATACCCACTGGGTCTTGGCTAACCTTTATTTTCACCACGGAGACGTTTACGTCCCCTGCTGTGCTCAGTGTGCTGAGGAATGGGGTCCTCGTCGTCACTACTGTCATCCTCACTGCTGCTTTGCTCCCGTGGTGGGGGTTGGTAAGCAGCATCCAGGAGGGCGTCATCGTTATCAGACAAGTTTTCCAAATCTGACTTGTCTCCATCAAGAGACTCAAGTAGCTCCATTGCTCTTTGCATAGAAAAACGCTCTGGAAATAAAATCATGACAAAAAATCAAATTCAAATCAATGTAATTTATGTATGTATTTATTTATCTAATTGTTATTTATGTCACCGGGACAATGTACAGCTTTTTAGCTGCACCAGAGTTAGCTATAAGCTAATTTATATGTGCACATTTTTAGTAACATATTAACATTTTCAACCAAACTAAGTCCATCTGTACACATACGTGTACATCATGTTTAGCGGCATACTGAATCGTTACTTTTACTAATTTTTGTCAAATTTGCATGTCATGGCAAACTTACAATGCTTTTATGCATATCTAAATTAGAATAAGCCGTGAAATATGATTGTCCTTCTTACCTTGTCGACGTTTGTGTTTTGAGTGGCCACGCGAAACTTCGCTTGTTGTACTCTTTTGACACCACTAGATGGTAGTGTAAGTGTCCACATACGTGGACACAAGGCCCCAGTTAAGCACAATCAACGACTGTGTTAATATGACCCAACATGTGATGTCCACGCATGTGGACGCCAGGTCTGACGAGTTAAAGATCGTTTTAAAAGCCAAAAGTGTCCCAAATTGAAGAATGAGCCAAGTGTGTTGTGTTGGTAGTTGTTTAACTACTACGGGAGGGAAATGTGTCCCCGGCAGGTGGACATGTAGCTACGCCATCTTTTCATGTAATGCTGGTAGCACTCAGTGCTCCGCTCATTACACCGCCGTCCATCTTCTTCTCTGAAGACATTTCTTCTCTTCAGTGTTGCACATACTGCTGAAGACAAACAGGGGAGCCGTTTGTACGGCCTGCTGTGTTTATATAGACGGGTGGCGGACGTAAGTGGGGCCCACAGGTAGGTGAACGTTGACTTAAACGTTTCAGTGCTGCACGCATGCGCGAAGCGATAAAGCCACTAGCGATAGCCTTAGAGGGCGGCGCCTGTACGAAATAGAACGTGACAGAAGCCGCCAAAAATAAAACCCCGCCCATGATTCCAACAAGTCTCGTCCAATCACGGAGCCGCACGTGGAAGGCAAGTAATAAAAGCGGAGCGGCCGCCGCGCAGCTGCACATTGCCACGATGGACGCAAGTGAGAAGAGAAGCAGCAGACACAGAGGTGGACGGGGAGAGAAGAAGAGCGAAGACCTTTCTCAGCGGCAACCGCGGCAAACCCAGAGAAGAAGAGCGGGTCCGCCCAGTGAGTCGCCGCAGGCTGAATGCCGCAGACGAGAAACAGGAGTCCGGCAGGGGGCGCTAGAGCGAGGAGGCCCAGCCAGACAGGTAAGAAACGAGCTGAACCAAGCGAACCAAGTGTTATTGTGAGTGACAGGCGCAGTATTTAGTGTGGTAACACTGTGTGTGCCGCACAGCTGGTTCACATCTGCTGACTAGAACCAGCAAGACGCTCATTAGGGCCGTTTAGATTCTCACTTTAGTTGGTGTTGCCGAGGCAACGCTGGCCAGTCATTTTCCCGCCTCAAAAACGTTACGACAAAATCTACCCAAAACGACCATAGACGGTCAAAATGACGGCTGGTAATTTGCGCGTGATCGCGCGCGTCATGCCACTATTCATTAGGTGTGTTGGTTGGTCGCATCGTTTCCTTCGTGAAGTTCACTGCTCTGTCCTACCCACGAGCGCCCTCCAGTGGACACAAAGTCTAAACTTTTGATCATTTCCAACACGCCTGGTTACAGACGCCGTTTCAGACGCACCATGACAACCACCGACGCGCTGCAGCATTTACAGGCGTTGGACAGCGGCCATTTTAAATAGTTTGGAAAACAGTATTAAAGTTGTTAAACTGTCAATTTTGGTGTCAGCTAGTTTCAAAACAGACATACTAACATATGTACTGCATTAATATGTCAACTGGGTATTTATCTTGACAGAATATAGAGTTTAAAAACTGCGGCGGTCGAAAGGACTGCCCACGGTCGTTCTAGTAGTTTTAAGTCCCGCTCGTTGTCTAGGACTGTTTCAATAGTTATTTTCTATTGTTTTGTTTTGACATTTCACCTTTTATAGGCCTTGTTACCTTTGTTAGAATAGCAGTGTGTTTTCCCTTTTGTATTTCAGGTAATATTTTCACTTTCTCAGCTTTGCTATTCAAGTTCGACTATGTCTCTCTGAAGTTTAAATGGTTTAAAAATAAAAATAGTATTAAAGTTGTTAAAATGTTAATTTTGGTGTCAGTTAGTTTAATAACAGACATGCTAACATGCAATGCATTTCTATCTTAACTTGGTACTTACCTTGACAGAATAGAGTTTAGAAACCGTGGGCGGTCATTGTGGACCACTCATGGTGGTTTTAGGTAGGAGTGACGTCCCGGTGGTTCTGGTGTTAAATGACTTCTCTGGTGTCTCTGGTTTGGATCAAACACTTGACTGACATGTCTGTCAAAGTCCTGCTACACAGTGTTTCCACACTACATACAAGACACATGGATTTACACACATTTCAACACATTTCACAGAAAATGTGACTTTGTACAGATTGTCAGCAGACATTTGGCAGTCACGTTCAGTTGGTTCTTCTTGCTGATTCCACACACACACACACACACACACTGGTACAACGTAAAAAAAATCAAACCATCTGTTTCATGATACACTTCATCTGTGTGATATTAATATAAAGAAATTCCATTTACAAAGTTTCAAGGTATTTCAGTTGTACTTCCAGCTTTGGCAGTATATAATTTTTTCATTTCATATACAATTTAGTTTCAGATTTTCATATACGTTTTTTTCAACCCTGATCCTTCAGCTGATACGCTCCAGCTTTTCTTTTAGTAATGCACTTCGGCTCCCAATTCTGCCTGTAGGCGACTATGTTCCAGCTTCCAGTTAAGATTACAGCATATTCAGCTTCATTAGATACTGACTTCAGCTTCCAACTGCCACTACTACACTTCAGCGTGCATGGTTTTTTCCCCCAGCAATTTTCAGCATTATTTCAGCAATTTCCTTCAGCTTTCAGCGTCCTTGTTTTACTTTTACAATGCAGCAATTGTCAGCATTGCTTCAGCTATCAGATTTCACATGCATTTTCTGGTTTTATATGAGCTGTCAAGAAATGGACTCCACATAAACCAAAATTCAGTTTTTATTATTGGAACAAGTTGTGGAACATAACAAATATAAATGTTGAAAATAATCCCCAATCTTAAAGCTGTATAAAGTGATTAAAATAATGGAGGTAATTAAAAGCAAGTGCAGCGTTTCTATTATAGTTATAGGGTGGGTTACATAGAATTACCTGATGTCTTCCGTAGGAGTTTGGATTCATGTGATCTCAGTGTCATATTGGCATGTCAGAAACTGCCATTCAAAGGAATGAGCTAATTATATATGAACTAATTCATTTGAGTTAACTCTTTGGAGTCTTTCAAGTACCCAAAAAGTAACTCTTTAATGTTGACAAGTTTGTATTCTGAAGCAATGCGCACTCAATAAATTTAGATTCCTTCAGTTGGCTGAAATCAGATTCCAGAAAAGTTTTAAGTAACCTCTACTTTTGTTTTACTCTATTTTGCAGTATGTTTATAGAGGGGAGCATGAAGACAATAGGAGGGAGAGATCCTCAACTGTTACGGAGGCAGACAAGAGGAGGAGCAACAATGTCAGGAAAACAGATGAAGTCGCTCTTCTGAAAAGCCGGGTGGAGGACTTGTCTACGCTCCTGAAGGAGCTCCAAAACAAGACCTTGCACTTGCAGAGGACTCTCAAAGAGAGGGAGGTCAGCCACAACAATTGGCAGAAGGAGAGGGAGTCTCTCCTCCAAGACAATGAGGAACTTGAGAAAATGAACAAGATTCTAAAAGAAGAGTCTCTTGTCAATGCTAAAATGTTGAAGGAAGCACTCTATGATAAGGAGACATGCCTTAAGACCTGTGAGAAGGAAAAAGAAGTTCTCCTCAAGGACCAAGACTCACTTCTGCAGCAGTTAAACTTCCTGCAAACAGAAGGGCTCCGTAAAGAGAAGGACTTTGAAAGAAGGCTCGCTGAAGAGAATGTGGAAGTGCAGATAGCGCTGAACAAGCTCTTCACCTTGGAGCTTTCACAACAGAAGGAGGGAAGTGAGCAAAGGATCACGGCCGCCCTCAGTCAAGTCGAGCAGGAGTTTAGGTGTAATCTTGAGCAGTGGCAGAAGGAGAAAGCTTGTATCCTTGAAGAGAACAAGCTGCTCCTGCTTCAGGCTCAAGAAGAAGTTCAGCTGCTAAAACAGAGCAAGGAGGAGGCAGAGCTGAAATGGACTGCTCTTCTTAGCCTGAAGGAGGAGCCCTCGCAGGTCCCAGGTACCGACTCGCTGGCCTCAACAACAAAGGCACACAAGAGTCGGGAGGACAAGGAGTCAGCAAAGAAAGAGAAGAAGGAGCAGAAACTGTTGGCCAAGAAAGAGAAGCAGGTGAAGAAAATGTTGTTTGAGAAGGAGACAGAAGGCAAGAAGATGCCCATGACACCGAAGACCTTCTTTCTTTCTTTCTTTACCAAGAAAATAAGGGTTTTTTCAAATAGTTAATTCGTATGTAGTTTCAATCTGTTAAGAGTTCTTGTGTTAAAAGCTCTAGTGTTGAGCATTGTTACTGTTAAGAGTTCTACTGTTAAGATTTTTCATGTTAAGAGTTTTAGTGTAAATAGTTCTAGTGTTAAAAGCTCTAGTGTTGAGCATTGTTACTGTTAAGGGTTCTAGCGTTAAGATTTTTTCATGTTAAGAGTTCTAGTGTTAAGATTTTCCGTGTTGAGTTTTCGTGTTAATAGTGTAGTAAACCTGCGGCGGGAGGTGATTGACATGAGACGTGGCTCCTTAATGAACTGATTGCTTGCAGCCGCGCAACTAGACTGGAGGAGACGCAAGTTAGAAGAGAGGGCTAAGCAGTCCCTCGGGGTTGCTGGAGAGAGCTGACTTGGTTGGTTGGCGAATACACTCGTTGAGGGGAGGCGGCGTTCGCAGTTTATAGTATTGCCGGCGCTGAAGACAGAAAGGTAGGGGAGCTGTTCCAGATCAGGAGGGGAGGCTAGTTGCCTCCTTTAGTTAGAGAGGGCCGGGAACGCTTAGGAGTGTTTCGCGGACCTCCGCTCTCCAGCCCGGGTTCCAGTGGTCGGCACGCCGCCGCCCGCTGCCTGTACCGCCGACTGAACGCGATTGTTTTCCCCGGCTGTCGGACGGTGCCAATAAAGCTCAGACCCTGGGGGAGGGTCTCGCCAGCCGAGCGAGCTAAGTTTTAACTCTTGCTGTTTCCCTATTCCTGTTGTACTAGGTTTTATATATGTATTCACTGGTGAGTTTTATTGTGCCGGCTTTTTACAGAGGAGCAGAGGGCTAGTGGGCGGCTCAAGTTACCCGGGTGGTGGGGACGTTTACTGTCTTATTTGCAGTGTCTGAGCAGGCGTTATAGCCCCCGTTTGCTCCTTGGGTGGAGGTGTAGCCTAGTGTTTCATCCCCCGTGTGCGGTGTCTCCAGCGGGCGGACCGTAAAGGGTGGGGTGTTTGCATCCATGCGTGCCGTGCCTGATCTTAAAGTGTGCCCTATTCCATGTGCGTGGTTTGTACTACAGTGAACAGACTTTACTTACCTGTGAGTAGTCGCCGGTCCTCAGGCCTATCTGTTCAACTCTGTAGGCCTTTTAAAAAAATTTGTGATGAAATAAAGGTTTATCTACTTTTCCATATTCCTCGACTGGGGTTGTGTCTCTTTTAGGTCTCTGGCAAAGCCCATATCGGGCTTGTTTATTACAATATATTGTCAGAAATATGAGGCAGAAAGAAGGCATCTGACTCAAAATCTCAGAAAAATATAAATAAAATTTGATTCAGTAGATATTCAATAGAAGAACTAAACCGAGCGTTATAACGTCTTGTTTCAGTTTCTTAGAGTAACTAATTTAATTAAGATTTGAGGGGTTTGTTTGGGGGGGAGGGGATAACGTAAATAATAGACACTGATCCACACGACATACCAGCTGGTGGCGGATTGTTGCAGCTGCCATCAGGACCGTGTAGGTAACACATAGAAAGCACTATTAACAGGGACAAACTGATACACGGTAGCCATCGGATCTCTGGTCTCACCGGAATGCCAAACAAGGGCAACTGGCCGTTTATTTATTGAAAAGCATAATGAGCAGCACCTGTAGAGTAATCACCCGCCCCCCTCTGTACAGTGACATCAGCATAAGGGCATTCAAGACAGACAGTGTTCCTCGGTGTTCAACACCCCCACTTGCTCTAAGGTTGATTACAGTATGCAGTTGTCAGGTACATCTAGCAAAGAAAATAAAAACATCTTACATACCAAAAACAAAAGAAACAAACTTGTCAAGCAGAGCTTTAGTTACAGGTTTAGTCAAAATATCTGCAACCATGTCTGATGTGGGGCAATACTCAATGGTTATCCTTCCATCACTAAGTGCAGACCGAACAAAATGATATTTGATGTCAACATGTTTACACCTTTGATGACATACAGGATTCTTGGACAGAGGAATGGCACCCTGGTTATCCTCATGGATAGTAACTGGTGTGTAATCACACCCCATATCCATCCCATTCAACAGTTGAACAAGATACATACTCTCCTGTGTAGTAGCCGCCAAAGCCATGTACTCGGCTTCACATGTGGATAAAGCAACAGTGGGTTGTTTCTTAGACTTCCAAGAGATAACAGGACCCGTTTCAGAGAGGCAAGAACAATAACCAGTAATACTTCTGTCATTCTGGTCTGCAGCCCAGTCAGCATCACTGAATGCAATAAGGTTAAGGTTCACGTCACTTCTCTTGTAACACAATTCATGGTTAACAGTTCCCTTCAAATATCTGAGCACATGCTTTGCAGCTACCCAATGCTGCTCTCTTGGGTCAGACAGGTGTTGTGACAGTTTACTTACAATGAAGCTAAGGTCTGGTCTAGTACTTGTCATTACATAGATCAAACTGCCAACCATTTCTCGGTACCTCCTCGAATCAACAGGGTTACCTTCATCATCAAATTTCAGTTTGTTCTCACATGGGGTCGATCTTGGTCTGCAGTGAGTCATGTCAGACCTCTCCAGGATTTTTGTGATGTACCTCTTTTGGTTCATCTTTATTTCACCATCTCCCTGTGTAAAGACAATACCAAGGAAATGTTTTAGTTTACCAAGATCTTTCATCTTGAATTGGTCTCCCAATAGCTCTTTCACATTCCTGAGGGTTTGACTGTCAGTCGCTGCAATAAGAAGATCATCGACCCAGATAATCAAAATGATTCTCTCACTCCCAGTTTGTTTGCTGTAAACACAGTGGTCAGCTGGGTTCTGAACAAAGCCATTTTGGCAAAGGAAATTGTAGTGATATAACGCCATGTATATCCACTGGAACTACACTATGTGTTATGTACTACCCGGACTGTTATTATGGTTACACCACTACCATGTATGGTTATTACGTCTGCCTGCCGAGCCATGATTAAACCTGAGTTCTATAACCCGGTGTGGTCATTGATCCTCGACCAATACTACCCCAAGTATTACTTCATGGTGGCAGCGGTAATGTACTCTCTATGGAGAATGAAGATAGACTGATAAAATTGTCCGTGGATAATTTCTGTCATCATTTAAGCAAGAGTGCGCCGGAGCTGAGCTAGCCGCAAAGCTAACTAGCTAGCTAGTAACAGGAGACGTCATGGCATCGCATCTACCGATGATGAATTGGTCAGACCCGGACCTGGGTGAGGCAATTTCACTGTATAAACAGAAAATGACTCTGTATTTAGAAGATGAAGAAATAAATGGCGCAGCTAAACAAGCTAGGAAAATATGTCGTGGAATCGGAGATGAAGGATTAAAAAGACTGAACGCCAGTGGTCTCACTGATGATGAAAAGAAAAAGCCCGCCAAACTATGGGACTTCTTTGAAAAACAGCTAAAGTTGAACGTAAATTTCAGAATCCATAGACTGCAACTGATGCAACACAGACAGAAACCAGATGAGAATATTGATGATTTTGTGACCAGAGCCAGAACACTAGCACAGAAATGTCAGTTTTCAGACGAAGAGCTTAACGAGCGTATGATTGAGCTTATTATTGCGAGCACTCCCCATGATGCCCTGAGGAATGATCTATACAGCAAACCAAAAGGATATTCCTTAGCAGAGGTTCTGGCCGAAGGACGAAAATATGAAGCCCTGACAGCAGGCAATGAACAGTTAGACAAACTTAGCCTGTCACACAATGAGAGAATCCACGCTGTGGACAGGGACCGCATATGTCGTAACTGTGGGAGAAGCCACAAACCATGTCGATGTCCTGCATATGATGATGAATGCAATGCGTGTGGTGCAAAAGGTCACTGGGAGCGGTGCTGCAGGAAGGCCAAACGAGAGCATCAGGAACACTCCAGCCAGAGCAGGAGCAGGGGAAGTAAGTCCCACACACCACAAGACAAACAGCACAAGCGCAAAACCTATATAGACAAAAAGCAACAGAGCAGGACTCGCATACATGCTGTAGAGAGTAGCAGTGAAACAGACAGTGAGAATGAAAGTACCTACCAGAAACAGTTCCACTCCATAACTATCAGTGAAAAGTGCATGCATAGCATAGACAGCAAGCCGGCCAGAGAGGAGGCATACACAGTCCTGAAGGTGACACCACCTGACCTACCTGGTCGTGGATACACACTACGTCTGAAGATAGACACAGGTGCGTCAGGCAACACACTCCCATTACGTACCTTCAAGCAGATGTACGGTGAAAATGCATGCACCCAGAAACGACTGAAAAAAACCAACAGGAGGCTATCTGCATACAGTGGTCACGCCATCCCCTGCCTAGGCACCATTGACATTCCATGCCAGTACAAAGAATCCAAATGGATCAATGCAAAGTTCTACGTTGTAGACGTACTAGGGCCAGCCATAGTTGGGCTGCCAATATGTGAACTGTTAAACCTAGTGACTGTCAATGTAGATGCAGTGATCGAGAAAGGAAATGCAAACCAGAAAAAAGTCAACACAAGACAGACAAAACCCAAAATGACCATATCTAACAGTGCAGACCTAAAGACAGCATACCCAGACCAGTTTGACAAAATTGGCAACTTCAGTGGAAAGGCCAAACTCTTCCTGAAAAAGGATGCTGAACCATTCATAGACCCACCACGTAAGTGCAGCATTCACATCAAAGACAAACTGAAAGATGAACTGAATAACCTAGTCGAACAAGATGTGTTAAGAAAAGTAGAACAGCACACAGACTGGTGCTCGAGTCTGGCATACAGTACAAAGAAAGACGATTCCCTTCGCATATGCTTAGACCCCCAAAAGCTTAATGCCAGCCTTAGAAGATGGCCACACAAGATTCCTACTGTGGAGGAACTGAACCCGAAGTTTACAAATGCAAAAATATTCAGCAAACTTGACGCAAAAGCTGGATATTGGTCAATACACCTAGAGGAAGAGTCACAACTGCTAACCACATTCCGAACTCCATTTGGTAGATACTGCTGGAAACGTTTTCCATTTGGTCTCAGTGTCTCTCAAGATCTCTTCCAGGCAAAGATGGACCAAATCCTGGAGGGGCTCGACGGTGTCGTCAGCATAGCCGATGATATCGCAGTCTATGGAGCTAGCGAAGAGGAGCATGACAGGAACCTGACCAACCTGATGGAGAGAGCAGCCAAGACAGGTATTGTGTTCAACAGTGACAAGTGCACAATCAAACAGACAAGCATCTCATTCTTTGGCAACCTGTACACAGACAAAGGTATCAAACCTGACCCAGCCAAAATCAGGGACATCCAGAAAATGCCGACACCCCAGAACAAAGATGAACTGAGCAGATTCTTGGGGATGCTGACCTACCTGTCACCCTACATCCCAAAGTTCGCAGACAAAGCACACACACTGAGGGTTCTGCTGAAAAGTGACGTGCCTTGGACATGGGACACTGACCACCAAAAGAGCTTTGAGGACCTGAAATCAGTTATCAACGAACATGACTATCTGAAGTACTATGATCCAAGGACACCTCTGACACTTGAGGTCGATGCATCACAGAAAGGACTGGGCGTGGCATTAGTGCAGAACAAAAGACCCATAGCTTTTGGCTCAAAGACACTGGACGACTGCCAATCCAGGTACAGCAACATAGAGCGAGAAATGCTGGCCATAGTCTATGGAATGCAGCGATACCATACCTACCTGTATGGGAAGTCATTCATTATAGTTACAGACCACAAACCCCTCGTTACCATATGCACAAAGCCACTGCATGCCGCCCCGCCACGGCTTCAGTGAATGCTGATAAAAACACAAGGATACAACTACGAGGTCACGTATCGACCAGGAAACCAGATGGTCCTGGCAGACACACTCAGCCGACTACCCAACCCTGAGAACAACAGCAACATCGAGCTGGACGAGCGCATTGACGGAATAGAGGCAGAAGTCGAGGATCCAGAGATGCTCACTGTTGCAATGATAAACTTCTCTCCCTAGAAACAGGACGCACTCCGCACGGAAACCACCAGCAACCCCAGACTCAATGCACTGAAAGAGCTGATCCACCAGGGATGGCCAGACAACATCAAAGCGCTACCAAGACAACTACGTGAGTACTGGTCATTCAGAGATGAGCTCGCAGTTGAAGCAGGAGTCATATTCAAAGGCAGACAGGTGCTCATCCCAGACTCCATGACTGATTCTATACTCGAACAGCTGCATGTAGGACACCAGGGCATCGAAAAGACATGGCGACTGGCGAGAGAAAGTGTCTACTGGATCAGAATGAACGATGACATCGAAAGAGTCTGCAGGTCATGTAGTGTATGCATGGAACATCAGGATGCAAATCCAAAGCAACCTCTCAACCCACACAGCACACCGTCAAAACCATGGCAATCCCTAGCTTCTGATCTATTCGAGATCGATGGACATCAGTATTTACTGATTGTGGACAAATATTCTAAGTTCCCTCTAGTGGATGAAATGCCCATGCCTGTGTCGAGCCGGGCAGTTGCACAAAAAATGTAAATGTACATGTCTCTTTTTGGAAGGCCTGACGAGATACTTACAGATAATGGACCCCAGTACACAGGGCACGCGTTCCAGAAATTCACGGCTGACTGGGGAATCAGACACGTGACAAGCTCACCCCACTATCCAAAAAGCAATGGATTCATTGAGAGGCATGTGCGACACATCAAATCCATTGTGAAGAAAACCATGAGACAAGGAGGTAACATAAAAGTGGCCTTACTACAGGTCAGAGCAACACCCATCGACAGTAAACTACCATCACCAGCAGAACTGATCTTCGGAAGGCCAGTCACCACCCTGCTGCCGAGTCGAGGTGACCCAGGCAAGGAGGAAAACCGACTCCACCTGGAGCAGAGAACAGCAAACATGAAGGAACATCATGAACGCAGCAGCGGCAGAGAACTACCTCCACTCAGTCCCGGACAGCACGTATCTGTCCTAAACAAGGAAAAGGGGACTTGGTATCCAGCCACCGTCGTACAAAAGTGCGATGAGCCAAGGAGCTACATTGTGCAAACATCAAATGGGAACAAACTCAGACGTGGCAGGAGCCACCTGCGGGAAATTCACCACCCCCATGCACCGAGGAGCGCAAGAACCCGCTTCACAGAACCTCAACGGGACACTCATGCAGCTGGAACTTCTTCCAGCCAAACCTGTGAAACACACAAGACAGTACGCACAAGATATGGAAGAGCTGTTTCCAAACCAGCCCACTACAAGGATTTGAGTAGAGACAATCACACACAAAAGGAGGGCTCTGAATATGTTTGTATTTTGATACTGTAAAAATTGAAAACTAAACAGGGGGGATGTAGTGATATAACGCCATGTATATACACTGGAACTACACTAGGTTTTATGTACTACCCGGACTGTTATTATGGTTACACCACTACCATGTATGGTTATTACGTCTGCCTACTGAGCCACGATTAAACCTGAGTCCTATAACCCGGTGTGGTCATTGATCCTCGACCAATACTACCCCAAGTATTACTTCAAATGACATAAAATAAAATGTAGTAAACACAAATAACGGCACACCGACAGGATTTGTTGATATTTCATACTCAACCAAAATAAAATAAAAACATTAATTTTAACCTGATTACATAACATATTAACATTTTCAACCGAACTAAGTCCATCTGTACACATACGTGTATATCATGTTTGGCGGCATACTAAATCGTTACTTTTCCTAATTATTGTCAAATTTGCATGTCATGGCAAACTTACAATGCTTTTATGCATATCTAAATTAGAATAAGCCGTGAAATATGATTGTCCTTCTTACCTTGTCGACGTTTGTGTTTTGAGTGGCCACGCGAAACTTCGCTTGTGCTCGCCGCCGTTTAACATTTGTCCTGTAGTGTGTTGTACTCTTCTGACACCACTAGATGGCAGTGTAAGTTCCCACATACGTGGACACAAGGCCCCAGTTAAGAAGAATCAACGACAGTGGTAATATGACCCAACATGTAATGTCCACGCATGTGGACGCCAGGTCTGACGAGTTAAAGATCGTTTTAAAAGCCAAAAGTGTCCCAAATTGAAGAATGAGCCAAGTGTGTTGTGTTGGAAGTTGTTTAACTACTACGGGAGGGAAATCTGTCCCCGGCAGGTGGACATGTAGCTACGCCATCTTTTCATGTAATGCTGGTAGCACTCAGTGCTCCGCTCATTACACCGCCGTCCATCTTCTTCTCTGAAGACATTTCTTCTCTTCAGTGTTGCACATACTGCTGAAGACAAACAGGGGAGCCGTTTGTACGGCCTGCTGTGTTTATATAGACGGGTGGCGGACGTAAGTGGGGCCCACAGGTAGGTGAACGTTGACTTAAACGTTTCAGTGCTGCACGCATGCGCGAAGGGATAAACCCACTAGCGATAGCCTTAGAGGGTGGCGCCTGTACGAAATAGAACGTGACAGAAGCCGCCAATCATAAAGCCCCGCCCATGATTCCAACAAGTCTCGTCCAATCACGGAGCCGCACGTGGAAGGCAAGTAATAAAAGCGGAGCGGCCTCCGCGCAGCTTCACACGGACACGATGGACGCAAGTGAGAAGAGAAGCAGCAGACACAGAGGTGGACGGGGAGAGAAGAAGAGCGAAGACCTTTCTCAGCGGCAACCGCGGCAAACCCAGAGAAGAAGAGCGGGTCCGCCCGGTGAGTCGCCGCAGGCTGAATGCCGCAGACGAGAAACAGGAGTCCGGCAGGGGGCGCTAGAGCGAGGAGGCCCAGCCAGACAGGTAAGAAACGAGCGGAACCAAGCGAACCAAGCGTTCTTGTGAGTGACGGGCGCAGTATTTAGTGTGGTAACACTGTGTGTGCCGCACAGCTGGTTCACATCTGCTGACTAGAACCAGCAAGACGCTCATTAGGGCCGTTTAGATTCTCACTTTAGTTGGTGTTGCCGAGGCAACGCTGGCCACTCATTTTCCCGCCTCACACACGTTACGACAAAATCTACCCAAAACGACCGTAGACGGTCAAAATGACGGCTGGTAATTTGCGCGTGATCGCGCGCGTCATGCCACTATTCATTAGGTGTGTTGGTTGGTCGCATCGTTTCCTTCGTGAAGTTCACTGCTCTGTCCTACCCACTAGCGCCCTCCAGTGGACACAAATAGTCTAAACTTTTGATCATTTCCAACACGTCTGGTTACAGACGCCGTTTCAGACGCACCATGACAACCACCGACGCGCTGCAGCATTTACAGGCGTTGGACAGCGGCCAATTTAAATAGTTTGGAAAACAGTATTAAAGTTGTTAAACTGTTAATTTTGGTGCCAGTTAGTTTCAAAACAGACATACTAACATATGTACTGCATTAATATGTCAACTGGGTATTTATCTTGACAGAATATAGAGTTTAAAAACTGCGGCGGTCGAAAGGACTGCCCACGGTCGTTCTAGTAGTTTTAAGTCCCGCTCGTTGTCTAGGACTGTTTCAATAGTTATTTTCTATTGTTTTGTTTTGACATTTCACCTTTTATAGGCCTTGTTACCTTTGTTAGAATAGCAGTGTGTTTTCCCTTTTGTATTTCAGGTGATACTTTCATTTTCTCAGCTTTGCTATTCAAGTTCGACTATGTCTCCCTGAAGTTTAAATGGTTTAAAAATGGAAATAGTATTATAGTTGTTAAAATGTTAATTTTGGTGTCAGTTAGTTTAATAACAGACATGCTAACATGCAATGCATTTCTATCTTAACTTGGTACTTATCTTGACAGAATAGAGTTTAGAAACCGTGGGCGGTCATTGTGGACCACTCATGGTGGTTTTAGGTAGGAGTGACGTCCCGGTGGTTCTGGTGTTAAATGACTTCTCTGGTGTCTCTGGTTTGGATCAAACACTTGACTGACATTTCTGTCAAAGTCCTGCTACACAGTGTTTCCACACTACATACAAGACACATGGATTTACACACATTTCAACACATTTCACAGAAAATGTGACTTTGTACAGATTGTCAGCAGACATTTGGCAGTCACGTTCAGTTGGTTCTTCTTGCTGATTCCACACACACACACACACACACACACACACACACACACTGGTACAATGTAAAAAAAATCAAACCATCTGTTTCATGATACACTTCATCTGTGTGATATTAATATAAAGAAATTCCATTTACAAAGTTTCAAGGTATTTCAGTTCTACTTCCAGCTTTGGCAGTATATAATTTTTTCATTTCATATACAATTTAGTTTCAGATTTTCATGTACGTGTTTTTCAACCCTGATCCTTCAGCTGATACCCTCCAGCTTTTCTTTTAGTAATGCACTTCAGCTCCCAATTCTGCCTGTAGGCGACTATGTTCCAGCTTCCAGTTAAGATTACAGCATATTCAGCTTCATTAGATACTGACTTCAGCTTCCAACTGCCACTACTACACTTCAGCATGCATGGTTTTTTCCCAGCAATTTTCAGCATTATTTCAGCAATTCCTTCAGCTTTCAGCGTCCTTGTTTTACTTTTACAATTCAGCTGTTTTTGCAGCAATTGTCAACATTGCTTCAGCAATTTCTTTCAGCTATCAGCATCCACATGCATTTTCTGCAGGATCTGCATTTTCTGGTTTTATATGAGCTGTCAAGAAATGGACTCCACATAAATCAAAATTCAGTTTTTATTATTTGAACAAGTTGTGGAACATAAAAAAAATAAATGTTGAAAATAATCCCCAATCTTAAAGCTGTATAAAGTAATTAAAATAATGGAGGTAATTAAAAGCAAGTGCAGCGTTTCTATTATAGTTATAGGGTGGGTTACATAGAATTACCTGATGTCTTCCGTAGGGGTTTGGATTCATGTGATCTCAGTGTCATATTGACATGTCAGAAACTTCCATTCAAAGGAATGAGCTAATTATATATGAACTAACTCTTTGGAGTCTTACAAGTACCCAAAAAGTAACTCTTTAATGTTGACAAGTTTGTATTCTGAAGCAATGCGCACTCAATAAATTTAGATTCCTTCAGTTGGCTGAAATCAGATTCCAGAAAAGTTTAAGTAACCTCCTTTTTTTTTTACTCTATTTTGCAGTATGTTTATAGAGGGAAGCACGAAGACAACGGGAGGGAGAGATCCTCAACTGTTACGGAGGCAGACGAGAGGAGGAGCAACAATGTCAGGAAACCAGATGAAGTCGCTCTTCTGAAAAGCCGGGTGGAGGACTTGTCTACGCTCCTGAAGGAGCTCCAAAACAAGACCTTGCACTTGCAGAGGACTCTCAAAGAGAGGGAGGTCAGCCACAACAATTGGCAGAAGGAGAGGGAGTCTCTCCTCCAAGACAATGAGGAACTTGAGAAAATGAACAAGATTCTCAAAGAAGAGTCTCTTGCCAATGCTAAAATGTTGAAGGAAGCACTCTATGATAAGGAGACATGCCTTAAGACCTGTGAGAAGGAAAAAGAAGTTCTCCTCAAGGACCAAGACTCACTTCTGCAGCAGTTAAACTTCCTGCAAACAGAAGGGCTCCGTAAAGAGAAGGACTTTGAAAGAAGGCTCGCTGAAGAGAATGTGGAAGTGCAGATAGCGCTGAACAAGCTCTTCACCTTGGAGCTTTCACAACAGATGGAGGAAAGTGAGCAAAGGATCACGGCCGCCCTCAGTCAAGTCGAGCAGGAGTTTAGGTGTAATCTTGAGCAGTGGCAGAAGGAGAAAGCTTGTATCCTTGAAGAAAACAAAGAGACTAAGCTGCTCCTGCTTCAGGCTCAAGAAGAAGTTCAGCTGCTAAAACAGAGCAAGGAGGAGGCAGAGCTGAAATGGACTGCTCTTCTTAGCCTGAAGGAGGAGCCCTCGCAGGTCCCAGGTACCGACTCGCTGGCCTCAACAACAAAGGCACACAAGAGTCGGGAGGACAAGGAGTCAGCAAAGAAAGAGAAGAAGGAGCAGAAACGGTTGGCCAAGAGAGAGAAGCAGGAGAAGAAAATGTTGTTTGAGAAGGAGAAAGGCAAGAAGATGCCCAAGAAAACGAAGAACTTCTTTCTTTCTTTCTTTACCAAGAAAATAAGGGTTTTTTCAAATAGTTAATTCGTATGTAGTTTCAATCTGTTAAGATTTATCATGTTAAGAGTTCTAGTGTTAAAAGCTCTAGTGTTGAGCATTGTTACTGTTAAGAGTTCTACTGTTAAGATTTATCATGTTAAGAGTTTTAGTGTAAATAGTTCTAGTGTTAAAAGCTCTAGTGTTGAGCATTGTTACTGTTAAGAGTTCTACTGTTAAGATTTTTCATGTTAAGAGTTTTAGTGTAAATAGTTCTAGTGTTAAAAGCTCTAGTGTTGAGCGTTGTTACTGTTAAGGGTTCTACTGTTAAGATTTATCATGTTAAGAGTTTTAGTGTAAATAGTTCTAGTGTTAAAAGCTCTAGTGTTGAGCATTGTTACTGTTAAGGGTTCTAGTGTTAAGATTTTCCGTGTTGAGTTTTCGTGTTAAGAGTTTCTAGTGTATTGTTTTTTGTATTGTTACGTTTTAGTTGTAATCGTTTTAGTATTATAAGTCAAGTCAAATCAGTTTTCTTTTATATAGCCCAATCTCACAAATTACAGATGTGCCTCAAGGGGCTTTACAGCAACAGAACATCAAGTAGTAATAGCTTTAACAGTAGTACTAGCAACCTCTCCTAGTAAACCTCCTGATCCCATTAACATCTGTGCCAATGTACATCCAACTTTGTCAAACAAAATGAAATATGAGCAATGCTATCTCCAGCCATGTGGTGAAAAAGGCAGAGCAATGCCTCTTTCACCTCAGGCGACTGAAGAAGCTCGGCATGGGGCCCAGGATTCTACGGGCCTTCTTCAGAGGCAGAACCGAGAACATCCTGACTGGATGCATCATCATGGCCTGGCATGGGAACTGTACTGCCCACAACCACAAAACACTGCAGAGGGTTGTGTGGACGGCCCAGGACATCAGTGGATGCGAGCTGTCCTCCATCCGGGACATATACAGCAGACGCGGTGTCAGCAAAGCCTGTAGGACTATCAGAGATCCCAGCCACCCCAACTATGGACTGTTCCAGCTGCTACCATGAGAGAAGCGGTACCGCAGCCTCAAAGCTTGGACCAGTAGGCCCCAGAACAGCTTTTTCCACCAAGCAACCAGATTTTGAACAAAGAACATTAAAGACACTAAGCCTGGTGCCAGACTGATGGTACTGACCTATGGTCTTCAGCTTATCAGTTTACACACACACACAGAAGTAGACAAACACACAAATATGTGTGGGTCCGTGGACGTCACTGCCAGCTGTTTCCGGCTTCCGCCTTCTGATATCGAGAACGACTGTTTATTTATTTTTATTATCTCTTCTCTATATTCTGTCCTAACCTCTTCATTTGTTATACTGAGTTAGCCATTTTCTGTGCTTCGTTTAGAGTCTATAGTTTTCTCTCAAACGACTCGTGTTTAGTAGGCAGTTCGTAGTTTACTAGCTTCGAGCTTAGCCTAGCTCAGCAGTTAGCTCTATTGCATTAGCCTAGCTTAGCAGTTGGCTCTATTGCATTAGCCTAGCTCGGCAGTTAGCTCTATTATATTAGCCTAGCTTAGCAGTTAGCTCTATTGCATTAGCCTAGCTCAGCAGTTAGCTCTATTGCATTAGCCTAGCTTAGCAGTTAGCTCTATTGCATTAGCCTAGCAGTTAGCTCTCTTGCATATGCAGTCAAAGCAGCCTCATTAAAACGATGGTGTGCGGGGACTGTTCCGCATTTACAGATAGCTTGTCTGTACTAGAGAGACGTGTCCGTGAGTATTTCCAAAAACCCTTTATTTACAACAAAAAGAGGTATACAATTGTTATACAGAGACTTAAAAAAAGAAAAAAGTTTGTACAGACTAGAGGGGTTCAAAGTCCACTCGTTTTAAGTTCTCTCGGAGTTCAAATAAAATGTACTTTCTTTAAGATATTGAAAGTCTTTCTAGCTTTTTTTCCTTTTTCACATTTTCAGTTCAGGCAGCATCCTGCTTGAGTTCAACAACAAATCGATGAAAGCAGGGTTGGGAGTCAGGCCGTTTAGACCTATGGATGTGGAGTTTACCAAGAACAATCAAAGGCTGAGTTATATAGTTAATATTGCTGTCCATCCCATAAAGCAAAAATATAACATCTCATCAAATACATTAGTCTGTACATTAGTACCCATTTATAAAGTCTTGCATATCAATCCAAAATAACTGAATGGGCACAGTCAAAAAACAAATAAAATATAGTTCCTCTATCTGAATTCCAAAACCCAAGTATATTCCATATTTAGCTTAAATCTTTCCGGGACTTCTTTAGCAGGGTAAATTCCATGTAAAGTCTTGAAGGGTACTTCTTTCACTTTGTTATTAATACAATAATTGTTTATAATACAACAATCCTGTTTCCACTGTGAAACCCTCATGACAGAAGACCAAAAGAATCTTGCTGCAGGAGGTGCAGTACAGTCCAAAGCCTTCCTCTCTCTCTCTCTCTCCCCTAATTGTACTTGGCCAATCATCCCACTCTTCCGAGCCGTCCCGGTCGCTGCTCCACCCCCTCTGCCGACCCGGGGAGGGTTGCAGACTACCACGTGCTTCCTCCAATACATGTGGAGTCGCCAGCCACATCTTTTCACCTGACAGTGAGGAGTCTCGCCAGGAGGACGTAGCGGAGGAGCTGCAAAACTACGTTTTCCTATGCCACTATTAAGTTCAACATGGGACAACTGATTTTTTCACAGGACTTACCTCCATTATGTTTGACTGGCTGTGTGCAAAAATAACGGACAGTGTAGAAAGAATTAGCCAAAACCTCTCTCTACAGGATCATCTATTGGTTGTGCTAATGAAATTAAGGCTGGGCCTAACTAATACTGATTTAGCCTACAGATTTAAGGTATCAGAAACCACCTTATCAAATATTTGTCGGAGCTGGATACCTGCTGTGGCCATAGTCCTCAAGCCACCCATTAAATGGCCAAGTAAGGGAGCTATACTAAAGAACATGCGTTAAAATCTTCAAGCGACACTTTAAGAGATGCCGGTGCAGAATAGACTGCACAGAGGTTTTCATTGCTAGACCCAGTAATCTGACTGCCAGGGCCCAGACATGGTCAAATTATAAACACACCAACACCATTAAATATTTGATTGGCATCACTCCAGCTGGAGCAATCTCATTTCTGCCCCCTGGTTGGGGTGGGCGGGTTTCTGACAAGCAGATAACAAAGGAATCAGGGTTTCTGGAACTTTTGGAACATAACGATGAGATTCTGGCAGACAGGGGATTTCTAATCCAAGATGAACTTGCAGTTTATGGTGCCACCCTTCGTATTCCTCATTTCACAAAAGGAAAAAAGCAACTCTCTGCACAGGAGGTGGTGGACCATGGAGACATCTGTCTCGTGTAAGGATACATGTGGAACGAGTAATTGGACGATGGAAGAACTTTAAGATTTTGCAGACCGTAATTCCAGTGTCACGTGTTAACATTCTCGATGATGTTGTGATAGTGTGTGGCGCTCTCACAAACCTCTGCAAAAGTGTTGTTCCCAAAAACTGAGTGAATTCTATCATTCATATGTTGCCATTTCACAAACAGCACTGCACTGTCAATTGTCGGAACATGCAACATTGTTTTTGTTTTCCTCTCCAAATAATTTAGAACTGCAACTATTAATTGAGAGCTGTTATTAAATATACATTTTGACAACACTTTGATCTGAGTCATTTATAAGAAAAACTTTGCAATTCTCTGATTTGGGTGTGAATATTTCTCTGGTTTATTCCCTCCTCTGTGACATGCCTCGTACATAGCCGTCTTGTGTCCTTGTCTTTGACTTGGGATTTCAGGACACAAAACTCACAGTCTAGTGGGATGTGTGAATAAACTGTGTGGTGTCCCGTGGTTTGCGTGTAGAACTATGTGTGAATGTTTTTAGCCAATGTGTGGTGCGGTATGTAAATGACCAGGAGGTGTTGAAATAATGTGCGTGCACCTGGCGAGAAAGTCCAGTCCGTGATCCAAGAGGGGTTGTCCGAGGAAGTCCGGGTCCGAGAAGTCGAGTCCGAAAGGAGGGGTCCAGATAGAGGGACAAGGGGGGAGATCGCAGGAGAGGTCCGGGGAAAAACGTGAAGGTCGCTGGGGACGAGGGAGACGCGGGGAGCCGTGGAAGTGGCGGAGGGAGAGTCTTGGGAGGAAACAGAGACACGAAGAGAAGACACTGGGGAATAAACAGAATGCAAGGACCGCCGCTGGAGGGCTTGTCAGAACTTTACAGCAGGGTTCAGTACGTTGAAGCCCGGAGTGGTGTTCTGGGAGACTTCTTGTAGAGCGCTGCCTGATTACCGCAGGTGTGCCTGATGGATGATGGCAAACACCTGGTGCAGTGCAGCGCTCGTCTCCTCAGAGCGCGAGCCGAGCGCTCGGATGTTTCCGGCGCGTCCGAGCTGGGGGAGTGGCTTGAACGTGCCGGGGAGGCAGCTCGAGGCGGTGTAACCACAACAGGCCTTTCGCTTTTTGCAGATGGTGGAGCAATTTGCAAGAGGGGAAGAAATGTGGAATTCATTATAAAGAAACTGCAGGGGGCTGTTATGAGAGAAGAAGAATGGTCATATAAATGGGGTTTTAAATTTTCAGTTGATAAGACAAAGACAATGTTCTTTACAAAGAAAAGGATTGATAATGAAAAAGAACTTAAAAGTATATAATCAAGAATTGGAAAGAGTGAAACACTAAGTATTTTCGGTATATGGTTTGATGAAAGACTTACATGGCTTATACAGACTGAGAAAATAGTGGACAAATGTAAGAAGGTACTAAATGTAATGAGGTGTTTAGTTGGAAATGAATGGGGGGCAGATTGAACTGCGTTGAAGGTCATATACAGTGGTTTAATTGGGTCAGTATTAGATTGTGGTTGTGTGGTGTATGGGTCAGCAGCAAACACTTCTCTAAAGAAACGAGATAAAATACAGTATCAGGCTTTGAGACGAGCACAGGAGCATTTAAGACAACTCCAACAGCAGCATTACAGGTGGAAATGGGAGTCGTGCCACTAGAAATGAGAAGAGCACCGTTATCCTTGAACTACTGGGTTAATTGACGGGGCCATAGTCAGGATTATCCAACACTAAACACTTTAACCCCTTGTTGGGAAAAGGAGGGGAGGGAAACAAAACGCTTTGGATGAACAATGACACAGAAAGCAACAGAACTTGAAGTAGATCATTAAACATTAGTCCAACAGTGCCTTTGCCAGCAACACCACCTTGGATACTTCCAGATGCCACCGTAGATTTCACACTATTAGAAAAGAATAAAGATAAAGAGTTTAAGTATGATTCTCGTACCATACAGACTTATATTGATAATCACTACAGTTAGGTCCGGATTTATACGGATGCATCAAAGAGTTCAGTAAATATAGTAGGTGTAGCATTTTTTTCCTTGAGAATTTCATATTAAAGTAGGGAAAAGGACCGATGAGGAAATATCAGTATACACAGCAGAAATACTTGGAGTATTGTTAGCAGTGCGGTGGATAGAGGACACAAGACCATTGAGAACGATTATTTGTTCAGACTCAAGTTCATCGCTAGACAGTCTACAATACAGTCACTCAGAAAGCAGACCAGACATTTTAATAGAGGTACCACAAACATTATATAGGACTCAAATGATGGGTCTTACGGTATCAGTTTTATGGGTACCGGCACACATTGGCATTGAGGGAAATGAAATAGCAGAAAAGGTTGCAAAGAAGGCTACAAAACATAATCACATTGATTTGGTAGTTACTTTAAGCAAGACAGAAATAAAGAGCATTATTAAGCACAGACTGAAGGAAAGGTAGCAAAAGCAATGGGAGGAAGAGAGGAAAGGACGGTGGTTTTACACAGGTCAAAGCAAAGTGGGAGAGATGAGGTGTGCAGAAGGGAATAGGAGAGATGAGACGATAGTTTCAAGACTCAGATTTGGACACACTGGACAAAACAATACACTTTTCAAAATAGGCAAACACAATACAGGCAGATGTGACTACTGTGGACAAGAAGAAACATTAGAGCATGTTATGATACCTTGTCAGAAATATGAGGCAGAAAGAAGGCATCTGACTCAAAATCTCAGAAAAATAAAAATACAATTTGATTCCGTAGATATTCAATAGAAGAACAAAACTGAGTGTTATAACGTCTTGTTTCAGTTTCTTAGAGTAACTAATTTAATTAAGAAGATTTGAGGGGGGGGGTTTGGGGGGGGGGGATAACGTAAATAATAGACACTGATCCACACGACATACCAGCTGGTGGCGGTAATGCACCATTTCGTTGTTTGCCGACCGCCAATAAACACCAAACGAAGAAGAAGTAAAAGAAGCAGAAGAAGAAGACTATCGTCAAAATGGCTGCCATCTCAGTGAGCGCGTTTTATGGAAAAAAGAAAGGTAAGCATGATTGTGACGTTACTTTATTAGAATGTGAGAAGAGTACTTTTATTTTGAAGTTTATTTGCTCCCCCTAGCCTTCCTCACGTGACTTAAATTCAGGAAATAGTTTCCTGCCTGATAGTCATGGTAACAGTACAGTCCAGCTTTCCATGCGGAGTTTCATATGTTTGCCCAGCTCCTGTGTTTATTGCTTCTATCTACGTTTGTGCCTTGGAGAGCATCGTCTTTTTACAAAAAAGGGTTGAATTCTCAAAGTTCTTCAGTAAAGTTCCTCAACTTGGACCGGGACTGTATTTCTTTGGGATTCTTCATGTTGGCTATCTGTCGGCCTGTTGATACATGGACACAAACACGTAGGACAGAATAATAAAAAGACGACTTCACGGCGGGCACTACAGCAACAGGATCAATAAACAATGACGGACAACAGCGTAACCAATGGAAACACTGAAGGTGATGAGACGAAACAGGACCGCTCACCTGACGCTGCATCTCTACATTCCGCCTCATCATCTGGATCTAAAACCTCCTCAACTGGCAAAGCTGAAGCTGCCCGCGCACGTGCATCCTACGGTCAACGGGAAGCTGAATTAAAGGTAGAGGAGGCCCGTATAGCAGCTCACCTGAAATTAGAAGAATCTCATCTAGCAGCTGACATTAAAGTTAAAGAAGCTCAAATAGCCGCCGAGTTATCAAAAATTGGAGCATGAGAAGGAGGTAGCGGCAGCTATAGCAGAAGCTCAAGTTCTCGAAGAAGCGGCTGAACTTGAAGATCGTGAGGGAAGTGAGAAGAGTCGATACAAATCGGTTAGCAACAGCCTTCAACGCACACGTGACTACGTCGAACACCACTCTCAGCTACAGATTAGTTACGAGGAGCCCCCAGAACTTGAACGATACACGCCGCTCAAAGGCCCTCACCTCTCAGCCACGAACGATGTTCATGCAGTACAGCAACCTGCAACCACAACGCCAGCTGCAGCACATCAACCTGCAAGTTCAACGCCAGCAGCTCCGGCACAGCAACCTGCGAGGTCAGCGCCTGCATCTGTAGCACAGCAACCTGCGAGGTCGATGCCAGCTGCAGCACAGCAACCTGCGAGGTCAGCGCCTGCAGCTCCGACACAGGAACCTGAGAGGTCAGCGCCTGCAGCTCTGGCACAGCAACCAGCGAGGTCAGCCCCGGCAGCTCTGGCACAGCAACCAGCGAGGTCAGCCCCGGCAGCTCCGGCACAGCAACCTGCGAGGTCAGCGCCTGCAGCTCCGGCACAGCAACCTGTGAGGTCGATGCCAGCTGCAGCACAGCAACCTGCGAGGTCAGCGCCTGCAGCTCCAGCACAGCAACCTGCGAGGTCAGCGCCGGCAGCTCCGGCACAGCAACCTGCGAGGTCAACACCTGCAGTACATCACCAACATCCTGCTCAGCTCTCCCCTCCTCAGCCTCCTCCTGCTCAGCTGCACCACTCTCCTCTCAGAGCCTCACCGCAGCCACATCGTGATGACACGACTGGTATAAATGACATTGCGAGGTACTTGGTGCGCCGAGAGCTTGTGAATTCTGGTCTCATCCAGTTCAATGAGCGCCCAGAAAATTATTGGGCATGGAAGTCCTCTTTCTTCAACGCCATTGAAGGACTGAACTTAACTGCCAGCGAGGAGCTCGACCTCTTGACAAAGTGTTTAGGAAAAATGTCCTCAGAGCACGTTACAAGGATTCGGTCTGTGCACGTCGCCAACCCTATAGTGGGCCTACAACTTGTCTGGGAACGCCTAGAAGAGTGCTATGGCTCCCCTGAAGTGATCGAGAGAGCGCTCTTCGAGAGGCTAGATAACTTTCCAAAAATCTCTCAGAAAGACCCCGTAAAGTTGAGGGAACTGGGAGACCTGCTGATGGAGTTAGACTCTGCTAATTATGAAGGCTACCTGCCGGGGCTCTCGTACCTGGACACCGCCAGGGGTGTCAATCCGATCGTTGAGAAACTGCCACACAGTCTACAAGAGAGGTGGATAACTAAGGGTTCCCAGTACAAAGAGCAGCACCATGTCTCTTTCCCCCCATTCACCTTCTTCGCAGACTTTATCTGCAGCGAGGCACGCAGAAGAAACGACCCCAGCTTTACTCTCCCTTCAGCTCCCTTGAAAACGTCCAACAAGTCCTCCTCAGGGTCCTCAAAACATGAGCGATCAGAAAAGGAATCAAGACACGCCAAAAGGTATGTCTCCACCCACAAGACAGAGGTCTCAACAAACCGCTCAGCTTCTCAGTCACGCAGTTCGAGCAGCAAGCCTGACGACATTGGGAAACAATGTCCCATCCATCAGAAGCCCCATCCTCTAAAGAAATGTCGGGGTTTTCGAAGCAAGTCTCTTGAGGAGCGCAAAGCCTTTCTGAAAGAGAATGGTGCCTGCTACAGGTGTTGCTCCTCCACAACTCACCTGGCGAAGAACTGTAAGGCAACTTTGAAGTGCAGCGAATGCGAGAGCGATGACCAGATAGCGGCGCTCCACCCTGGACCTCCTCCGTGGGACAAAAAAGACAAGGACCCCACCTCAGAGCATGGCGGGGAGAGTGAAGAGGAGGCGCCTCCACCAGCAGTCACCTCTAAATGCACAGAAGTCTGTGGGAGAGGCCAAAGCCTCAGATCCTCTGCCAAAATCTGCCTGGTGAAGGTGTACCCCAAAGCACACCCAGACAGAGCTACTAACGTCTACATCGTCCTGGACGACCTGAGCAATAGATCTCTGGCAAGGTCTGAATTCTTCGACCTCATCCAAATCAGAGGTTCAGACTCACTGTACACCCTGCGTACATGTGCAGGAGTCACCGAGACATCTGGAAGAAGAGCCACAGGGTTCTTGGCGGAGTCGTTGGATGGAAAAATAAGTGTGGTGCTTCCAACACTCATTGAGTGCAACCATATGCCTGACGATCGGTCAGAAATCCCGACCCCAGAAGCTGCACAGCACCACAGCCACCTGAAGTCCATCGCTCGCAGAATCCCTCGCCTGGACCCTGAAGCCCAGATCCTGATACTTCTGGGACGCGACATCCTTCAGGTCCATAAAGTCAGGGAGCAACGCAATGGTCCTCCCAGCGCCCCCTATGCCCAACGTCTAGACCTGGGTTGGGTGGTTATAGGTGACGTGTGCCTGGGTTCAGCCCACAAGCCAGCAGCTGTGACTTCCTATCGCACCAGCGTGCTCGAAAATGGAAGGCCATCTCTCCTCACTCCGTGCCCCAACCGTCTCCAGGTCAAGGAAAGGTTCAGCTCCAAAGCACAGAACAGCACCTCTCCTCCTTACAGCGTCAAACATGACACCCCAGTCCCTGATGACTGCAGCCTAGGCAGCACTCTCTTCCAGAGTACTAAAAATGACGACAAAGTGGGGCTTTCCATCGAAGATCGTCTGTTTCTGGAGTTCATGGACAGAGAGATGGTGATGGACGACACCAACAGCTGGGTGGCGCCTCTCCCATTCCGATCCCCTCGTCGATGGCTCCCGAACAATCGAGACCAAGCTCTTAGCAGACTTACCTCTCTCCGCCGCACCTTGGAAAGAAAGCCTAAGATGAAAGCCGACTTCGTCACCTTCATGCAAAACATCTTTGATTACGACCAGGCTGAGTTGGCCCCACCACTACCGGAGGGAAGTGAGTGCTGGTACTTACCTACCTTCGGTGTCTACCACCCTCAAAAGCCAGACAAGATCAGGGTTGTCTTCGACTCCAGCGCTCAACATCACGGCATCTCCCTGAACGATGTGCTACTTACCGGCCCGGATCTGAACAACAGCTAGCTGGGAGTCTTGCTGCGCTTCCGAAGAGAAACAGTGGCTGTCATAGCAGACATCGAGCAGATGTTTCACAGCTTCGTCGTTCTAGAAGACAACAGAGATTTCCTGCGTTTCCTGTGGTTCAACAACAACGACCCCAACCAAGAGGTTGTCGAATATCGCATGAAAGTCCACGTATTCGGCAACTCACCATCCCCAGCTGTCGTCATCTATGGACTTTACCGAGCAGCAGAACACGGCTCCAGGGAACACGGAATGGATGCCAAGCACTTCGTGGAACTTCTACGTCGACGACGGCCTCAAGTCGCTCCTGTCAGCCACAGAAGCCATCGACCTGTTGAAAAGGACACAGGAGATGCTTGCTGCCTCAAACCTGAGACTCCATAAGATAGCGTCAAACAATTCTGATGTCCTGGAGGCCTTCCCTCCAGAAGACCATGCAAAGGGACTGCAAAACTTGGACTTTGACGACAACTCCACCCTCATCCAACGCAGCCTGGGACTCAGCTGAGAACTCAAGCATGACATCTTCACCTTCAGAGCAACGGCCACAGAGAAGCCCTTCACCCGCAGAGGTGCTCTAGCCATGGTGAACAGCTTGTTTGACCCCTTCGGTCTCGTCGCTCCAGTCGTCATTCAGGGAAAGTTTCTGCTGCGAGAACTCACCTGCAATGAAGCTCTTGACTGGGACACCCCTCTACCAGATGAAAAGGAAGCAGAATGGAGGATGTGGAAAGATTCATTAGAAGACCTGAAAGACATCAGGATACCAAGAGCCTACACTCCCACCACCCTATCTACCGCGCAAAGGAATGAGCTCCACGTCTTCTCTGACGCTTCAGTGAAGGCTATCGCCGCGGTAGCTTACCTCAAGGTGATCGACAGTGATGGAGAGTGTCATGTCGGTTTTGTCCTGGGAAAGGCGAAACTGGCGCCTCCGTCCGCTCATACTATCCCAAGACTGGAGCTCGGCGCCGCTGTGCTGACAGTGGAAATGGCAGAGCTGGTGGAGAGGGATTTGGGCATCAGTGTAGACACGATGCGGTTCTACACAGACAGCAAAGTTGTCTTAGGGTACATATACAACCAGACCAGGCGGTGCTATGTGTACATCTGCAACAGAGTGCAGTGAATCAGGAGGTTCACCAAACCAGAACAGTGGAGCTACATCCACACAGCTCAAAACCCAGCGGATCATGCTACCCGATCGGTACCTGCTGCCGAGCTAACAAACACTACATGGCTCACAAGACCCCCTTTCCTGTCCCCGCCTGACGGAGTTCACACTCCTGAAGAGGAGCCTCACGAACTCGTTGACCCGGATTCTGACAGTGAGGTGCGTTCTCATGCCACGACTCTCTCCGTCCCTCCAGCTAACCTGGGATCTCATCGCTTTGAGCGGTTCTTCTCATGGAAGTCTCTTGTGCAAGCTATCGCATCCCTAACCCGCATCTTGGAGCTCAAAAAAGCTGCTGTGGAAGAAAACCTCAAAACCTGTACCGGTCCCACAAAGCCTTGCACGGCGGAACAGCTATCGATGTCAGAGACTCTCATCATCAGCTGTGTGCAAAGAGAGACCTACAGAGAAGAGTTCACCTGCTTGGCTGCTGGGAAAAGTATTCCCAAACACAGTCCTCTAAGGAAGCTGGACCCCTACGTGGATGAAGATGGTCTTCTGAGGATAGGGGGAAGGCTCAAGCATGCAGCAATCGACACAAGAGAACAGTTCCCAGTCGTCATCCCAGCTTGCAGCCACATCGCGACGCTCCTTGTGAAGCATTACCATGAGAGAGTCAAACATCAGGGTCGTATCTTCACAGAAGGGTCCATCCGCACAGCAGGATTCTGGATCGTCGGAGCCAAGCGGTGCATCAACAGCATCCTCCGCAAATGCGTGGCTTGCAACGAACTTCGAGGGAGGACAGCCGAACATAAAATGGCGGACCTACCCTCCGACCGTCTGAGCACAGAGCCACCCTTCACCTACGTAGGACTCGACGTGTTCGGTCCTTGGGCTGTCACCACAAGACGAACCCGTGGCGGTCAAGCTAACAGCAAGAGGTGGGCAGTCCTCTTCACGTGCATGAGCACACGTGCCGTGCACATCGAACTCATCGAATCGATGGACACATCAAGTTTCATCAATGCCTTACGATGATTCTTTGCACTGAGAGGCCCTGCGAAGCAGATTCGTTCTGACTGTGGTACGAACTTTACAGGCGCCTGCAAGGAGTTGCATATGCTCCTCATAGATCCCGAAGAACCCAACATCAGGAAGTACTTGGGTGAGGAAGGGTGTTCATGGATCTTTAACCCTCCTCATTCCTCCCATATGGGAAGAGCCTGGGAGATTATGATTGGAGTCTCCAGACGTATTCTTGACTCCATGCTCAGGGAAACCAGCCAATCACGCCTTACTCATGAGGTGTTGTCTACCTTAATGGCAGAAGTTATGGCAATCATCAATGCCAGGCCCCTCGCACCAATCTCCTCGGACCCAGAATCTCCCTTCCTCCTGACCCCTGCTTCGCTACTGACACAAAAGGTGTGTACTCTCCCTCCCCCTCCGGGGACCTTCGACAGCAAGGATCTCCACCGCCAGCAGTGGAGGCAGGTGCAACATCTCGCCAACACCTTTTGGCACCGATGGAGGCGTTAGTACCTCCCCACACTCCAAAGTCGCAGCAAGTGGCAGGACATGCGTCCTAACGCCAAGGAGGGCGACCTAGTGTTGCTGAAGGACAATCAAGTGACGAGGAATGAGTGGCCCCTGGCTCTTGTTACAAAGACATTCCCTGGCCAGGATGGAAAGGTCAGGAAGATTGAGCTCAAGGTCAAAAGTTCTGGATCTACAAAGACCTTCCTGAGGCCTGCCTCCGAGACAGTCCTACTCATGCCTGCTGAGGATATGGACTGAGTTAGTTTGTGTTCTCCAGACATGCTCCTCATGTTAGTTTAAGGTAGTGGTATAGTAATTATACCAGGCGGGGAGTGTGACGTTACTTTATTAGAATGTGAGAAGAGTACTTTTATTTTGAAGTTTATTTGCTCCCCCTAGCCTTCCTCACGTGACTTAAATTCAGGAAATAGTTTCCTGCCTGATAGTCATGGTAACAGTACAGTCCAGCGTTCCATGCAGAGTTCATATGTTTGCCCAGCTCCTGTGTTTATTGCTTCTATCTACGTTTGTGCCTTGGAGAGCATCGTCTTTTTACTAAAAAGGTTGAATTCTCAAAGTTCTTCAGTAAAGTTCCTCAACTTGGACCGGGACTCTGTATTTCTTTGGGATTCTTCATGTTGGCTATCTGTCGGCCTGTTCATACATGGACACAAACACGTAGGACAGAATAATGATATTCATGAATTTAAAAAAATATATGTTATCTTTCGATTGTTTCGAGTAAGTAAACATCTCAGGAATATCTGCGTGAGTTTTCAGAGCTGAGCTTATTTATTTTCATTTGAAAAACGCTAGTTTATAAATCTCCTCTGTAGTGGACATCAGGACTTGGTGCTTAGTTTGTTTCTCATTGTTTTCAGTAGACAGCTCTATGACGGAGGAAGACAGGATTCTTAACAGAACCACTGAGGGAGATTCTGACATCGATTTATCAGAGGATGAGAGTCCAGAGAGAGTACGAGACAGAAGAGGGTGAGAGCTCGGATGAGGAGGACCCAGATCAGCTGGGCCAAAACCAACACGTAAGGTTCTGAGGTTTTTAATCAGTATAAATATGGAAGTTTAACCTACAGAGATGTGTTCCAGGAAATAGATCCCAACATTTTATTTTTGAACCTAATGAAACAACTGTCACTCTCCGTGACAGTAAAAGACAATACAGCTAAAATTCAAACAGAATGGGAGAATGACTGTGGTGTTGAAGAGTGGGATGATATGTGGGCAACCTATCCAGCTGTTTTGCCACTAATAGAGCAAAAGAACTGCAATTTAAGATAAATCATAGACTACATATTACCCCTGTGAGACGCAATAAAATGAATCAAGATCTATCAAAGTTTAGTAATAAGTGCAAGACTACAGAAGGTACATACATTCACTGTTTACTAGAATGTTTATATAGTCATACAAATTGTAGAAACATGTTCTTAAAGAAATCAGTGACATAATTGGTCAAACAGTGAGCATTACTCCTACATCCTGACTTGATGCATGCTCAATAATCCAGGTAAGCGAATTAAAGAAGCTTGAATCAGTTCATCTGAATACAACGTTTATTGATAGAGTTTCATCACTCATCTAAGTGACCTCTTCAGTCTAAGCTGACTGCAGGTATCCACACCCCTTATAAAAAATACAGTTGCATAACGACCAAAACCATCGACCCGTTTCATACTCAAATATGGGTGTGACCATTAACTAGAGTTTCAATGGCCATGTGTACTATTCACAGAGGATTTGGGAATGTTTGGAATCACAGCATTATAAGATGGCGACACATGTACTCTTAGCCACCACCACCACCCCCACCCCCTCGGTTCAGGGATGGTCGTTCCCTCTTAACATAGATGGCCTCTTTGATGCCCCGTTCAAACCAGCGTTCCTCCCTATCAAGAACGTACACATCCTCAGCCTTGAAAGAGTTGCCACTGGCCTGTAGATGGTGTAGACTGTGGAGTCCTGCCCTGACGCATTAGCTCTGCTGTGTTGTGCCATCCTCTTGGCCAGCGTCTGTTCAGTTTCCCCAATGTACAAGTCACGGTAGTACTCCTGGCACTTAACAGCGTACACTCTATTGCTCTGTTTGTGCCAAGGGACCCAATCTTTCGGGTGGACCAACTTCTGGTGCAGCGGGTTTTTTGGGTTTGAAAGCAACTGAGATGCAGTGTTTGGAAAATATGTGTCTCAGCTTTTCTGACACTCCTGCCACATACAGAATCACCACTGGTTTACGCTTAGTCTTAATTTACGCTTAGTGATTGGTCTCACTCCTTCTTTACACAGAATCAAGCTAGCTGTAGCGACTCTGCTTGGCTTTGTGAAGCCTGAAACCCGCTCGTTGACGCTTGTGGCTTTAATTCTGGCAGATTGAGCTGCTTCCTTCTGTTGCCCAAAGGAGTTGAATCAAGTGCAACTGGACTTGGTATATATCCGTGAAGACGTTTCGCCTCTAATCCAAGAGGCTTCCTCAGTTCGTGCCTTTCTGACTAGACCAAGCTAGTCTGATTGGCTGGTGATGAGACTCAGAATTTAGCCTCTTTGGAGTCGTTGTCAGAGCTATAGATGTCCATGGCTCTTTGTGTTCCGATGATTACCAACGCCCGTCGCTAACAGGGCCATAGATATGAGTGGCTCTTTTGTGTGCCGATGTTTGGCGGCGCCCGTCGTTATCGGAGCTATTGATATGCGTGGCTCTCCTGTGCTCTGATGTCCAGCCACGCCCGTCGCCATCGGAGCTATGGATTTGCATTTGTTTAGCAGCGACGGTCGTTGGGGGTGTTAGTTTCGACTTCATTATTCAGTGGTCATGAGAGTGGTTGGAGCCGTTGGTGAACGACTGTTGTTCTTGGAGGCTAGGCTTCTTGAGTCTCCTGGGTAGAGATGAAAGGGCGGCATTGTAAGTGGGAGATAGCCACCTATCTCCCACTTACATCTGGTCTGGGCTGAGGTTGGTCCTATTGTGGAGGGTGTCGTCCCGAATTCCCAAGAATTTTCAACAAACACAGCATCCCGGTATACTTCAAACCCAGCAACACACTCCGACAAAGACTGGTTCATCCCAAAGACCGTGTACCACACACCCGGAAAAGCAATCTGGTGTATGCTGTACAATGGAATGAGGATTGCACTGACCTATACATAGGAGAAACCAAACAACCACTACACAAACGGATGGCCCAACACAGAAGGCCAAACTCCTCAGGACAAGACTCAGCAGTCTATCTACACCTAAAGGAGAAGACACACTCCTTCCAGGACAGCAACGTACACATTTTGGACAGAGAAGATAGATGGTTTGAAAGAGGGGTGAAGGAAGCCATCTATGTGAAACTGGAAAAACCATCCCTCAACAGAGGAGGAGGTCTGCGACACCACCTATCTCCCACTTACAATGCCGTCCTTTCATCTCTACCCAGGAGACTCAAGAAGCCTAGCCTCCAAGAACAACAGTCGCTCACTAACGGCTCCAACCACTCTCATGACCACTGAATAATGAAGTCGAAACTAACACCCCCAACGACCGTCGCTCCTAAACAAATGCAAATCAATAGCTCCGATGGCGACGGGCGCTGCTGGACATCGGAGCACAGCAGCGCCACGCATATCAATAGCTCCGATAACGACACAAAGAGCCATGGACATCGTATTCATTCCCTTGCAACTTGGACTTTAACTTTAACGTCCTGTTTTATATTCTTTTATCAACTCAAAGCTTACATGTAGTAGTGTAGTTACAAATGTAATTTGTACAAATGTGCACATTTTGCACTGATGCAAACACTTCATCAGGGCCAGGACTCTCTCAGATAAGAAAGCTGTTGACATTCCCGGACAAGCAACCTAAGTACTATACCTGTGGCAGTCTCATAAAACAGCTTGCTTGCAGTGGGTGAGGTGACTGGAAAGAAGGTGCTGCCTTGCAGCTTGAAGGCCTGCATCACTGCATGCTGGTGCTTGCAGGGAGCACCACTGTTGCCATCTGGACAGGTGCATGTTCCCATAGACACATTCACCAGGTACATGGCATCTGTTGATGCACTGGGAATGGTATAGTTTGACTCATCTTCCTACAATATGAAAAAAGAGAAGAATGTTGAAGGTTATATTACGAACATTGTTTGTTGTGAACTACACAATATGAGCCGATATGCATTGAGAATACACACCTTGACAACTCTGTCAGCACTCATGATGCCTTTGAATTTGGACTGCTGCTGCTTCGTGGTCCTGTTGTTTGCTACATCCATCAATCTTCTCACATAATATGCCTCCAGCCTGGTTGTGATGAAGTCTACCAGTTGTGTGACATTGTAGGCCTTCAGCCTGTAAAGGATCTTGTCCTTCAGGACCCTCATTGCACTTTCCACTGAGTTGTTTGTGTTGTTACCTCGTGTTGGAAGGTCTGACCGTAGGCAGATAGCCCAAACCTCACGCCTCTCAAAAACTGAAGCCAGATGGTCTTTGTACTTCGAGTGTTGGTTTACTGTGGGGTCCTGGACTGCCTGATGGTATGACGTCTTCAGATCCAGTGGTGACTTGGCGTAGATGAGATGCTTAAAAATTTTGAGGCGATGCTGCCGATCATTTTTTGGCACTCCATGGTGAGCATCCCATAGCCATCTCCACATTGCTTGGAGAATGTGGAAGACACAGAGGATGGGGTTGGTTTGAGGGTAGACATCGTTTACTGCCTGTCGCAGAGCTTTACAGTAGTCAGTCATTACGACCTGCGGGCCAAGCTCTCCCCTTCCATAGAAGGCTTCCTCTGGAGGAATGGTCTTCAGCAACTTGAGTCCTGCACTGATGGTATTGTGTGATTCAGAGGTTGTGATCACCACCCCCAGTGGCAGCCCACCTGCAGCTGAATGTGTCAGGAGGAGGAAAACCCTGCTGTTCATTCGGTCGCAGTTTCCTGACGAATCAACGAACACCATCTCTGAACTGTGCTTTTCATGTTTGTGCACTCTTTTCATGACAGGACTGCAGACACCAGTGATGGTTTGACCGCCGCCTGTGCACATCTTAACCCATATCTCGCCTTGTTCGTTGTTGCAGGCATTGAGACGTTCCTGTAGGTTGCACAACATGCCAGCCCCAGAAGATGCTCCATAAGCCCTCTCAAAAATGGTGTAGTATAATCTGTAATGACAATAAAAACACATGCTGGTACTCTTTTTGACACCCTTTTAAGTAAAACAAAGACATCATTTTCGGGCTGAATTTTGCAGGGTGGGCTTCCTTAGATTTCACTTTTCTTTTTTTTTCTTTTCAAAAAATGGGTTAATCTCCACTAGGACTACTTAGTGTAAATAACTGATGTCCATAGGATGCTCACTACTAGTTGTATTAAGTATGAACTGACAGCTGGCAATGAAACAGAAGTGTGTCAGGGGTATTTTAAAGGAAAGAGAACGGGGCAATTTGAATGCCATTGATACACTTCAAGCACATGGTAAATTTTGGGATTGTATTTGAATAAGCAATATGTTAGGAGCAATATTCATGAAACTAACCCGTAACAAAACTTCACATCAGGGCAGGTGGAGCGATCTGCGGAGGCATACACATAAGCATCACCTGCTCCTCCTGAAGGTCGTAGTTGAGAGTGTTCAGGCTGAAGGGGGAGAGCGGCCACTTTCCAACTGTTTGGTCACTTTCTCTACTGTTTCCTTTGACACATCCCGGTGCTGCAAGGCCTCAGCACAAGTCAAGCGGTGGTTATGCTGGTTTGTACTGGTCACATGGAACAAAAACCCCTCTTGATTGTGGCAATCACCAGATCTACCAAAACTGCAACTGAAACATGGGCATGTTACCTTGATTAAACAGTATGCAGTCTCAAAATGATTGATATGGTATTATGACACTATTACTCTGTTTAATAGCTAACCTGGCCTTTCTGTTTTGACTGAAAGTTGTTTTTTTCAGTACAAGGTGGAGCCCAGCTGGACAGAACGTGTTGTTTTTTCTAGGTGACGGATGCCGTGTGTTGTGCTGGCATCTTAAGTCAACCTTAGAACATAGAAATGCTTCATTAATGTTTTTGACCATTTAAACAATCGTAAACCAAAGAACATTCATTTACCATGAACGCTCTTACTCTGTACTCGTTGTGGCGAGCAGAATCCTCAGTAGCAGGATCGGTTTTTGCCCCCCTCCAGGTAATCTGGGATGACCTTTCCAAGGCCTCCAGCCATCTCTGGACCTCCTCCCTAGTGCTTAATTGTAGTTTCAAGGAGGCCTTGAAACCCCCCCCCCCCTCCAGTGGCTCATGAGAACACACATTGTGTTCAGACCCCTCAGGGGAAAGTTGCTGTTTAAACAGATTAAATATTATTTGAGTAAATCAACATTATTTCAAAAAATTTACCCCCAACCATCTTAACACAAATTCACAATGAACTATTTATAATGACTGTCTATTTTACTAGCTTCGAATAGCTGTCTATTTTAGGAGGACAAAGTAGGGTGTATACATAGTCAATTCAGTCCTATGAGTCTAGTCCCATGTACCTGAGAGAAATGGCCTTTATTTCCCTTATAAAACCAGACCTCAGTACAATAACGGCTAATGCCTGGTCGGACTGTAACTATAATTATAATAGCTAGTGTTTAACAGGGAGTTACTCTGAGCCATCTAACCTCAGGATGCTCCACTATTCCCACATCATCTTGTTTCTCCTATTCCTGTTACCTTATAGAAAAACGTATTCATATAACGTTATCAGTTCATAAACATGAAGGTCTTAACGCTTGCAGAATTCGTATTCGTACAAGTCTTCTTTATTCCTGTTACGTTATAGCAAATAAAACTGTATTGTATTAAAAAACAGCATGTTTATGTAGGCCTACGTATTCTGATTTAAACAAGAACAAAATCTCAAACAAATCCCAGACTATGCCTTTTTTAATATATATGTATGCCAGCTCTGAAAAAAATGGAATGGACAGGTCATGTACTAATTATTGTGTATAAAATGACAAACACACACACACACACACACACACACACACACACACACACACACACACACACACAGGTTCCCCCTTGTTACAATATTGGCTAAGCCGAGGTTGTGTACGTGCTCTTACACTGTATTGCCACTAGAGAGCGCTGTTGTGTTGACCTGTGGTCTGTAAGAGAGCATGCGCACAAGAAAGAAACCGCTCCGTGAAATGAGTCTAGTTGAGCCGGTCTTCCTGCCCTCAGACATGACAACGTCAACACCCCTGATTAAATAAATATTAATTATGTAAATTACGTGTTGGTATATTTAGTTATGATAAACTGGCAGCAACTTTGCGGGAGGTTTGCCACAAGTGTTTGCCAGAAGGCACTTCTTGTAAGGGAGCGTATTGTAATGCTTGTGTTACACATATTTCACATTACTGTAGGTTGAAGCCCTTAAGGGCCACATCCTCGACATGCTGCTGCTTCCGGTCCTCCCTCCGGAAGTCATAACGCTGCTGAAGCTGATGCAGCATCTCTCTAACCAGCGCTAGTCTGCTGCACATTACTGCGCCTATGACAATAATGGCGAACATAATGAATATGTTTTCAGTATATCTGTGGTGGTGATAGGATCACATTAATATATAGAGATAGCACAAGTAGTGGTTTTCATAAATATGTATAAGATATTGACGTAATGGTGAAGACCGTT
This sequence comes from Lampris incognitus, assembly GCF_029633865.1. Taxonomy (NCBI): domain Eukaryota; kingdom Metazoa; phylum Chordata; class Actinopteri; order Lampriformes; family Lampridae; genus Lampris; species Lampris incognitus. The sequence goes on from NC_079230.1 coordinate 32,551,144, forward strand.
ATAACGTAGCTGACTAGCCAAGCGTTGTCAGGGCAACGAAGGAATCGCACTTTGACGGGAGCAACGCGAACGTCAGAGCGGCAACATTTCACCGGCCAATCAGGTAGCGCTTAGTATATGAATATTAATGAACCTCCCCCTGCCTTCACCGGCCAATCAGGTAGCGCTTATATATTAATATTAATGAACCTCCCCCTGCCTTCACCGGCCAATCAGGTAGCTCTTCATATATGAATATTAATGAACCTTCACCGGCCAATCAGGTAGCGCTTCTTATATGAATATTAATGAACCTCCCCTGCCTTCACCGGCCAATCAGGTAGCTCTTCATATATGAATATTAATGAACCTTCACCGGCCAATCAGGTAGCGCTTCTTATATGAATATTAATGAACCTCCCCTGCCTTCACCGGCCAATCAGGTAGCTCTTCATATATGAATATTAATGAACCTTCACCGGCCAATCAGGTAGCGCTTCTTATATGAATATTAATGAACCTCCCCCTGCCTTCACCGGCCAATCAGGTAGCGCTTCTTATATTAATATTAATGAACCGCCCCCTGCCTTCACCGGCCAATCAGGTAGCTCTTCATATATGAATATTAATGAACCTCACCGGCCAATCAGGTAGCGCTTCTTATATTAATATTAATGAACCTCCCCCTGCCTTCACCGGCCAATCAGGTAGCGCTTAGTATATGAATATTAATTAACCTTACCCTGCCTTCACCGGCCAATCAGGTAGCGCTTCTTATATTAATATTAATGAACCTCCCCCTGCCTTCACCGGTCAATCAGGTAGCGCTTAGTATATGAATATTAATTAACCTTACCCTGCCTTCACCGGCCAATCAGGTAGCACTTCTTATGAATATTAATGACCCTTCCCCTGCCACCCTGCATTTCGGACCCCCCCCCCCCCGCTGCAGCGAGAGTCGGGTCCTCAGAAGCAGGTCAGCTGTTTTTGTCTCCGGTACCTTTCGATTCAGCAGAAAACGCTGAACATTTTTGATGCATAACAATGTCTGTTGTGTTTGCGGACGCTACATTCCATCGCCACTCGGTGGCGCTGTGAGAATATGTCTGGCGGAGAGAGACTGCTGTAAGGGGACAGAAGAAGAACAAGAGCGCGGGGACAGAGGGTTGGACGGAAGCTAGTTGTTGCTCAATAAAGTTAATAACCGTTCGTTCGTCTCTTGTGTTTCACTCACCAACAAAACGATGTCCGCCGATAATTCAGTTAAATAATTCCTCAAGACACAACTTCTTCTACTTGCTATTGCAGCTTTTCGAAATTCGCACAGAGCCACATTTCAAACAACTGGAACATTTAGTCTTTATCAAGTCTGTGCTGGCTGCCGGAGTTGCCACTTTCAGGATATAGGCAGGTAAACCTGAAACGGGGAAGCACGTCTTCCGCAAACACAGCAAAGTAGTGTAACGTGCACGGATAAGTGGGCACGTTGGTCCTCGACTAACGGGTCGGACCCTTGAGTCGACTGGTTAACGTTGTCGCTTGCGGAGCGGGAGACGCGGATTCGCGTCCCTGCTGTGGCGACGGTCTTCCTGACTGCCCCCTGTTGTGTTCAGTAATCTAGTTACCCTATATTACATTGAGTTCTACACTGCCAACCGCTAGAGGGCGCTGTATTCTTAGGTCACTAGTAGGTTGACTCTGAATGTTGTGACTTGCTGCTGAGAACCTGTCGGAGCGTGTTGGAAGCTAACGGTCTGCCTTGCAGTTCTTTTAGTAAAGTTATTAAGCAATACTTCGTGTGGTTATTCTACCAAAGAATAGAACTAATTGGCGACGAGACGGACCTGCATACTTTAAAACGGACAAGATGGCCAATGCACCGTTTCCAGACCTTTTTTGCCGTGCCCGGGAGAACCGGCGATACTTTACAACACGTGGGTGAAGATGTTCAAGAATTACCTTCTCGTGATCAATGCACCTGGAAACACGTGGCCTGAGGCAAGGAAAAGAGCACCACTTCTGCGTTGTTTGGGCTCGGAACAGGGGCGGATCTACAGGGTGGCAAGGGGTGGCAGCTGCCACCTCTGGGACACAGTCTTGCCACCCCTGTTGCCACCCCATTTATAAATCAGATAATATTTTTTTAAAGTATATTTTATGTACATGCATGGTGAAGGTCAATGAGACCCGCTCCAAACTCATCTCAAACAGAAGTCGCCGATTTAGAATCCCCCTCCCCCTCACAGGCGCGGATCTACAGGGTGGCAAGTGGTGGCAGCTGCCACCTCTGGGACACTGTCTTGCCACCCCTTTGCCACCCCAGGAAAAAATCTCTAGATCCACCACTGGCTCGGAAGGACAGCGGATCTTCCATACGTTGCCGGACGCAGGTGAGGGTTTAGCATCCGCCATTACGACATTACAGGGCCATTTTACGCCGACGGTGAACATAGTTGTGGAGCGGCATGCTTTCAGAAAAAGAGTGCAGGGAGCACAAGAATCCATAGTGCAATACACAACCTCCACGGATGGAGGCAAAGTCGCTTACATCATGGGTCTTCTCCGGGGAAGCGCCCTGGATTGGGCTACAGCGGTGTGGGAGATGCAGGCCTCCACTTCCTCATCCTACGCTGAGTTCACCACTGCCTTTCGCCAGGTTTTTGATCATCCCGTGCGGGGAAAGGACGCTTCAAAAAGACTGATCTCTCTCCGCCAGGGTTCCCGCAGCGTCGCTGACCACTCAGTTGAGTTCCGTACGCTATCAGCGGAGAGCGGATGGAACAACGAGTACTTCCAGGCCGGCTTTTCCAACGGGTTAAGCGAATCCATAAAGGACGAATTGGTTTCCTACCCCGAGCCTGGAGGGTTGGAGGAATTGGTTACCCTGGCCATTCGTGTGGACAACCGTCTCCGGGAGCGGAGGCGAGAGAGGACGCGCTGCTTTCCTGGTCACAACAACTTACCACGGGCCACACCTCCAAACTCTGGGGGCCGAGCTCGCTCGACTGAGGTTGCCGTCCCCCGAGAAAGCCCGAGGCGTGACTCTTCCCCAGCTTCGGAGTCGATGCAACTCGGCCGCTACCGGCTCAACCCGGAGGAGCGTCAACGCCGCATCACCGAGAACAGCTGCTTGTATTGTGGTCAGCCTGGTCACTTTCTCGGCTCCTGCCCTCACCGTCCGTCAAACTAGCAGGCTCACGAAGGAGGGGGAGGATCCTCGTGAGCCCAACTGTCTGCCCTCTGCCCTCAGTTGCAAGCTACCATCAGTTTTAAAGGTCAGTCCACTAAACTTTTGGCTTTAATTGACTCTGGAGCTGATGAAAGCTTTTTGGATGCAAGTGTTGTGAAGCAGCTAGGTCTTGCCACTGTGAGTCTGGACCAGCCTCTTGAAGCTAATGCCCTGCATGGACGTCTCCTGGCCCGGATAACCTCTAAGACCGAGCCTGTGCGCCTCCTGTTGTCGGGAAACCATCAAGAGGAGTTGAGTTTTTTCGTTATCAATTCTCCCTTTGTTCCCATTATACTTGATCATCCATGGCTGGTTAAGCATAGTCCCCATATTGATTGGTCATTGGCCAGAATTTCAAGTTGGAGTCTCGTCTGTCATGCCATATGCCTCCAGTTTGCTCTGCCTCAGTCTGTCCCCTGTCAGGTGTCAAGCTCTGAGACCTCTGACCTGTCACTGGTGCCTCCAGAGTACCATGACCTCCAAGCCGTGTTCAACAAGCAGCAAGCTCTCTCCCTGCCTCCTCATCGCCCCTATGATTGCGCTATTGACCTGCTGCCGGGCGCTCCCCTCCCCAGCAGCCGCCTATATAGCCTCTCCAAGCCTGAGCGGGAGTCCATGGAGAGATACATCAAGGACTCCTTGGCTGCTGGTCTTATTCGCCCGTCATCATCACCCCTTGGTGCGGGGTTCTTTTTTGTGGCCAAGAAGGACAAGACCCTCCAGCCGTGTATTAACTATAGAGGCCTCAATAACATCACAGTCAAGAATAAGTACCCTCTGCACCTCATGACTAACGCTTTTGATTCTCTCCAGGGAGCCACAGTGTTCACTAAACTAGACCTCCGCAATGCTTACCACCTGGTCCAGGTTCGAGACGGAGATGAATGGAAGACTGCCTTCAACACTCCCCTGGGGCATTTTGAATATCTGGTGATGCCGTTTGGTCTCACTAATGCCCCAGCTGTCTTCCAGAGTCTGGTCAATGACGTCCTACGTGACATGTTGGATCGCTTCGTTTTTGTTTACCTGGATGATATCCTGATTTTTTCCAGAGACCTGTCAGAGCATGTCATGCACGTCCGCCAAGTCCTTCAACGGCTTCTGGAGAACCGCCTTTTCGTAAAAGCAGAGAAATGCGAATTCCATGCCCCTTCAGTCACCTTCCTGGGCTACATCGTGGCCGATGGGCAGGTGAGAATGGACCCCGCCAAGGTCAGAGCGGTTCTTGAGTGGCCAAGCCCGACCAGCCGTAAGCAGCTTCAGAGGTTCCTCGGGTTTGCCAACTTCTACAGACGGCTCATCCGCAACTACAGCCGCGTTGCGGCCCCACTAACCGCTCTTACCTCCACCTCCAGACCGTTCCTGTGGACCCCTGTAGCAGAGGCAGCTTTCCAAGCCCTCAAGCACCGCTTCACCACAGCTCCTATCCTCATCCAGCCAGACCCAACCAAGCAGTTCGTTGTAGAAGTGGACGCCTCTGAAATTGGGGTGGGGGCGGTCCTTTGTCAGCGCTCCAGTGAGGATGGCAAGACACACCCCTGTGCCTTCCTGTCTCGCCGTCTCTCCCCAGCTGAAAGGAACTATGATGTGGGGAATCGTGAGCTCCTGGCGGTGAAATTGGCACTGGAGGAATGGCGACATTTTCTGGAGGGGTCTGAGCTTCCTTTTATAGTGTGGACTGACCATAAGAACCTGGAATACATCCAGTCAGCAAAGCGGCTCACCGCGCGCCAAGCCAGGTGGGCGCTCTTTTTTGGTCCCTTTAATTTTTCTTTGACGTACAGACCTGGCTCCAGGAATGCCAAGCCTGATGCTCTGTCTCGTGTGCATGGGGAGGAGTCTGAGCCCAAGCTCCAACCTGACACCATCGTTCCCTCTACCTGTGTGGTTGCGGCTTCGGCTGTCACCTGGAACATTGAAAGGGAGGTCATGGCAGCACAACAGACTCAGCCTGACCCAGGTAACGGTCCCCCCGGGCGCTTGTTTGTTCCAGATGCTGTTAGATCTAGCGTGTTGCAGTGGGCTCACTCTTCCAAACTTACCTGCCATCCTGGAGTAACCCGTACTCTAGCCTTCCTCCGCAGGCGGTTCTGGTGGCCTTCCATGACGGAGGATACTGGGTCTTTTGTTTCTGCCTGTCCTGTTTGTGCCCAGAATAAGCCCGCCACTCGGGCCAGTGCCGGTCTGCTGCGCCCCCTGCCTGTTCCACACCGTCCCTGGTCGCATCTGTCCTTGGATTTCGTCTCTGGTCTGCCCGCCTCCGACGGTAACACCGTTGTACTGACTGTTGTTGATCGCTTCAGTAAATTTGCTCACTTTTTGCCCTTGTCTAAACTGCCTTCGGCCCGAGAGACTGCGGATCTGCTGGTCAGGGAGGTTTTCCGGGTCCACGGTCTTCCCCGTGATATAGTGTCTGACCGTGGCCCCCAGTTCACTTCTACTGTCTGGAAGGTTTTCTGCTCTGCCATCGGTGCCACCGTCAGCCTGTCATCGGGGTTCCATCCTCAGACCAACGGCCAGGCTGAGAGGGCCAACCAGGCATTGGCGACTGTCCTCCGCTGTCTGGTGTCTGCCAACCCATCCTCTTGGTCCTCACAACTTCCCTGGGTAGAATATGCCCATAACACCTTGCCATCGTCTGCTACTGGGTTGTCCCCTTTTCAATGCCTTTACGGCTATCAGCCCCCGCTTTTTCCTTCTCAAGAGGTAGACATTCCGGTTCCGTCTGTCCAGGCCCATGTCCGTCGGTGCCGTCGGACCTGGCGGCGAGCCCGTGCTGCACTGCTCAGGGCCTCCGTTACCAGCGCTTGGCGGATCGTCATCACACCCCTGCTCTGGACTACTCCCCCGGTGATCAGGTATGGCTCTCTACCAAGGATCTACCCTTGAGATCGGACGCTAAAAAACTGTCCCCCAGGTATATTGGTCCCTTTCCCATTGTCAGAGTCATTAACCCCTCTGTGGTCCGTCTGCAGCTGCCCCGCACTCTCCGGGTTCACCCTTCCTTCCATGTGTCCTGCCTCAAACCTGTCTCTACCAGCCCTCTAGTTCCTCCGCCCCCCCGCCCCCACCTCCTCGTATGATCAACGATCATCCGGCTTACACCGTTCGTCGTCTCCTGGACTCTCGTCGCCGCTGTCGCGACCTGCAGTATCTCGTGGACTGGGAGGGATATGGCCCGGAGGAGAGGTGTTGGGTCCCTCGTCGCCTTGTCCTGGACGCGAACCTCATCCGGGACTTCCACAGGACGCACCCTGACGGGCCTGGTAGGTCGCCCGGTGGCGCCCCTCGGAGGGGGTGTACTGTCACAGCCTCTCGCCCTTGACATCAAAGCGATCGCCCTTGACACCTGCTACCCCAGCTGACACCTGCTACACCAGCTGACACCTGCTACGCCAGCTGACACCTGCTACACCGGCTGACACCTGCTGACCCCCCCCTTCACCCCGGCAATCGCCCTCACCCTTAAAAGGCCTCCACTATGGACCAGTCTTCGCTGGAACGTCGCCATTCATGGACTTCTGCCTGCCTGCCTACCTGCCACAGAGCCACCTCCTGCTCAACCCCCGAGATCGGTCACTTCAATAAAAGCTGGATTCTTCCTTTACCTGGTTGTCCCGTCTGCTTTTGTGTTCTTTCCCGATACGTGACAAATGTAGCGAATTCGGGGGGCCGTCTGGGAGACCGTCACCACAGCCAGGACGCGAACCCGTATCTCCTACTCCGCAAGCGACAACGTTAAACAGTCGACTAAAGGGTCTGACCCGTTAGTCAAGGACCAACGTGTCTACTTATCCATGCACGTTACAGTATAGTCTGTTTTTAGTTTTAAAGAACGTGGCGGTCTTTTCCGGACCGTGTCGTTATGCTTTGCCAGCTGGAGATGCTTGTCTTCATCAATCAGAGTATTAATCCTGACGTTTCCCAGCACACTTGACTGCACGGCAGCACTGACATGCTCCTTTGGTTTTTCATGACGCTTAACAGATCTGTCAACATGTCGTAGATCCTCAAATCCATCTCTTGCAAACTGAAGAACACCCATCTCCTGCAGCAGCTCACTTACACATCACGCAAGGCCAGCAATACAAGCGGTTTATTAGCACACTCCCCGTTAGCCACTCCGCCTTGTCATACCTAGAACACCTAAAACCGACTTACCGAGCCCACTCTCTGCAGCAGCTTGATGGGGGGCTTTGGTCTCTCCTGTGCCTTCACTCCTAGATTTTCCTCATAGAAGAAAGTGTGAAAAGATTCCTGTAGGATCCGGTCCATGATGTTTGCATCCATCATAATTCTTCTTTGCAAAAACTGCGTAGTAGCTAGCTATCTAAGCTAGTTAGAACAACTAATGTTAGCCTAGGGTCCGAAATTAACACTCGCCACCCGCCAAAGGCCAGTAGATCTTCTGATTGGCGAGTAAATGTCAGAAGCCTACCCGCCACATGGCGAGTAACAAAAAAAAGTGAAATCCAACCACTTAATCCCCCCCACCTCTCTCGCTCTCTCTCCTTAGCAACATGAATAACAGAAATTAACCAATCAAAGTGCATTAGAATGTTGCTAGACGCTACTGGCGGGTAACATGACGCACACACTCGAGAGGAACGACGACAGCAGCACCCGTCAAACTCGGTACTAGCCTACTCTATTCTTTTAATTAACGTTAGCGAGCAACACCAGTTACATGGTGATATTTAGAAGGCGCAAAACAACCATCATAAAGACAACCATGCCCCGAAGAGAAGGAAAAAGCCACCACCACCACCAAACCGAAAAAAAGAAAGTTTAGTGAAAAGTGGCGATATGACGATAAAGGAGGTGCGAGAGGCTGGCTGGAGTATAACGCACAGGCCGTGATAATGAGTTGCTCCGTCTGTCGCCAGGATGCCAAAAACCACAGCGATTCATTTGTCATCAGTAACAAGATAATGAAGGTAGAAAACATCAAGGAACATGAGACCTCCAGATGTCACATTACCTGTATGAAGGCCTCTCGGGCTCAGTTGGAGCCTGTCCTCGCAACATCCTCTGTAAAGGCGCTAATAGCCATGTCCGAGCAGACCAGCAGGACAATGCAGAACAGGTTTAGGACTGTGCATGCCACTGGCAAGAAGGCCAGACCACTCTCCGACTTCGAATGGATGTGCGAGTAAGTGAATTTAGTTGTCATCTCAAAACATCCTTATACAGCGTAAACAAAGTGCTGGCTGTAGCTAACATTAGCCAGCTAGCACTAGTATGTGACACCTAGCTTGCATTAACGTTAGGTGTGTGCTAGCTTCAACACCATGAAACAGGTTAAAACTGATTGGCGGTCCAACCTCAACTCAGACACACTCTGGGATCTACTGATGGTGCAGCTGTCAATCTCCCGAGATCAGGGAGTATGACCCAACCAGTGCTGTTGATCTGTGGCACCAAGACTCTGTCAGGACCAGGAGGTCAGACTTCATGGACGTTGCAAAGACAGTGACCGCTGTAGAGTGAGAAGTAGTCTGGGACTAGGGATGGGCATGTGGAGCAGTCGAGTAGTTATAATAATACTGCAAATAAAACATTCAATTCAATGTCATTAAAAACAATGTGCAGGCAGTCGGATCTGACAAGACCGGGGCGCTAACCCCAATGGGCAACTGCATCGACACAAAGCCGATGCTTAGACCGCTACACCACCGCGGACCCTAACTCGTAAGTACTCCGAGCCCTTGCCCTGCAGTGACGACGCTCTGGACCACATTGCAGGGTCATAGTGGTTCAGCTCACTTGACCTACGAAGCGGTTACTGGCAGGTGGAGCTGGCACCAGAAGCCAGACCCAAGACGGCCTTCACCATCAGCCAGGGACTCTGGCAGTTTCGTGTGATGCCCTTTGGTCTCTGCAATGCCCCCACCACGTTCGAGAGACTAATGGAGAGGGTGCTGGCTCACATTCCCCGCAACCGGTGCATGGTTTACCTTGACGACTTTCTGGTTCATGCCGCTGACTTCGAGCTGGCCCTAGAGAACCTCCGTCAGGTCTTCCAAGCCATTCGGGGGGCGGGCCTGCGCCTGCACCCCAAGAAATGCAACCTCCTTCGACGTGATACCAAGATTTTGGGCCACGTGGTGGGGGCAGAGGGCGTGGCCCCTGATCCTACCAAGGTGGAGGCGGTCGAGAAATGGCCAGTTCCGCGAAACGTCAGCGAACTGCGCAGGTTCACGGGGCTCATCTCCTACCACCGGCGTTTTGTCCGCAACTTTGCCTCCATTGCCAGTCCCCTACACCGTCTCACCGAGAAGGGACGGGAGTTCAACTGGGACGACAACTGTGCAGCCGCCTTTTCCCGGCTCCGCACCGCCTTGATCACTGCACCCATCCTGGTCTTTCCTGATCCTAAGTGCCGCTTCATCGTGGACACAGACGCCAGCAATGTGGGGCTGGGGGCCGTCCTGTCTCAGGAGGTTGCTGGGGGAGAGAGAGTGGTGGCCTACTACAGTCGTGTCTTGAGCCGCCCTGAACGCAATTACTGCGTTACACGACGTGAGCTCCTGGTGGTGGTCGCGGCGTTCGATCATTTTCGCCCCTATCTCTATGGCCAGGCCTTTCTCCTGCGGACGGATCATGCGGCCCTGATCTGGCTGCTCAGCTTTAAGGAGCCCGAAGGCCAGGTGGCTAGATGGATTGAGGAGCTGCAGAGCTACGATTTCGAGACCCAGCACCAAACCGGGCGCCTGCACAGCAATGCAGATGCCCTCTCCTGTCGTCCCTGCAAGGACTGCAGACATTGTGAGCACCAAGAGGAGCGAGACAGAGCAATCCTCCAAGTGTCCACCATGCGGCAGGTTGAGCCAGAGGCGGCGTGGCTGGTGACAATGGACAAGCAGGAGTGGAAAGCAGCGCAGGATAGTGATCCCACCCTGGCAAGGGTGGGACAGTGGGTCGACACCAAGGCACGCCCCACTGGCAAGCTGTCTCTGCCATGTCGGTGGAGACCAAGGCCTACTTTTCCCAGTGGGCCACCTTGGCCCGGCGTGATGGACTGTTGTACCGGGTCTGGCAAGTGCCGGGCCGGGGAAGAAGTGTGTGGCAGTTACTTGTGCCCAAGGACTGGCGCCAACGAGTGCTACGGGCAGCCCACGGCTGGGTGGGGGCAGGTCACTATGGGGTGGCAAAGACGCTGAACAAACTGCGCCAACGGTTCTACTGGGCCGGATGCAGGCATGACACTGAACTTTTTGTGCACTGTTGTGATGCCTGCACCGCCAAGAAAGGACCAACCAGACGCTCTCATGCCCCTCTACAACAATATCTGGTGGGGGCCCCCATGGAGCGGGTCGGTGTGGACTTCCTTGGCCCATTTCCCACCACAGACAACGGAAACCAGTACGTCCTTGTGGCCATGGACTACTTTACCAAATGGCCTGAGGCGTATGCGGTCCCAGACCAGAGCGCTGCCACTACAGCCGAGCAGCTGGTGTATGAGATGTTCTGTCGGTTCGGTGCGCCCGAAGAAATACACAGCGATCAGGGACGGAACTTCGAGGCACAGGTGTTCGCTGAGGTGTGTCAAAGCACGGGGGTGAAGAAGACCCGGACAACACCCCTCCACCCCCAGAGCGACGGACTGGTGGAGAGGTTCAATCGAACGCTCACAACAACACAACTCGCTATTGTCACCTCACAGCACCAGCGAGACTGGGACTGTCATCTACCCCTGGTCCTGTGGGCGTACCGGTCGGCAGTACAAGAAAGTACTGTTCGGGAGAGAACTGCGGACTCCTGTGGACTTAGCCTTTGGCACGCCCCCTGGCACTGACTTTCCCAAGATACCCGGTTTCGAGTACCTGCGGGACCTCCAACAACGTCTGGCCGAGGCACATGAGTTTGCTCGGCAGCATCAGGAACAGGTGGGTGCGAAACAAAAGAGGGCGTATGACGCTCGTTGTCAGGGCCGCTCCTTCACGAGCGAAAGTGTGGGTCTTCAACCCAACCCGGAAGAGAGGAGTCCCCCCCCCAAGCTCGCCAGCCAGTGGGTAGGGCCCTGTGAGGTGTTGGAGCAGCTTTCGGATGTTGTGTACCGGGTGAAACTGTGTGTGCGGGGGCGAGTGGTAGTTTTGCACCGGGGCCGTTTGGCACCTTACCGCCCCTTTGCTGAAGAACCTGCAGATCAGTTTAGCCCACCCGGGACGGTCCCTCCTACACCCACAGGCCCTACCAACCGAACAGACAGTGGGGAACAGGGACCCGTGCCCCCGCGGCGGCGGAGACGGCGTCCCCTTCGCTATAGGGACTTTGTTGTCGGCTGAGGACAGGCGACACGCTGGAGGGGGTAATGCAGAGAAGAGGCTACCCCGTCAGAATTGTGCTGTCCTGTTTTACCCATCAGGCACTGCGTTCAGCTTGTCAGTTGTTATTAAATGTTTTGTAAGTGTTTTATGTGGTTTTATGCGTTTATGTGATTACTATTTGGTGTGGTGTAATTGTAGTTGTTATTCTGTTGTGTTGTGTAACTTTGGTACTGAAACCATGATCAACTTTGTTGTTCGGGTAGATGACGCCCATGTATTGTGTCGCGTTTCTCTTAAGTTTTTGTCTCTGCGTGAGTTCAATAAAGGAGATTGAAAAATTACCTTTGTCATTACTTCTACGTTCACCACAATATTTACAAAACGGAAATACTATTAGTCAGGCTCAAAATCAACTAAACTTTTAGCAAGGAAGCTACAAAAACAACAAGCGGGTAACACAACATATGAAATAAGGGACACAGACTCTTAAGACTAAGAATATGAGCGGGCAGCCCGGGAATCGCCACAGCCGGGACGCGAACCCATATCACTTGCACCGCAAGCGACAACGTTAACCAGTCGACTAAAGCAGTGTTTCTCAACTGAGACCTTTATCTACCTAAACTATAAAGGGTAACAGGACTTTTTTCTCTAATTACATCTGTTTCACAAGCGTAATCTATTGTATTTTAATAAGAGATCTCGCTCCCGTTTGCATTGTTAAAAGTTACTGCATAAAAATTCTGTTGTTACATATATCTGAAAGTTACTGAATACATATTCTGGTTTGTTACATATATCTGAAAGTTACTGAATACATATTCTGTTTTGTTACATATATCTGAAAGTTACTGAATACATATTCTGTGTTGTTACATATATCTGAAAGTTACTGAATACATATTCTGTTTTGTTACATATATCTGAAAGTTACTGAATACATATTCTGTGTTGTTACATATATCTGAAAGTTACTGAATACATATTCTGTTTTGTTACATATATCTGAAAGTTACTGAATACATATTCTGTTTTGTTACATATATCTGAAAGTTACTGAATACATATTCTGGTTTGTTACATATATCTGAAAGTTACTGAATACATATTCTGTTTTGTTACATATATCTGAAAGTTGCTGCATAAGAATTCTGTTTTGTTAACTATATCTAAGTTACAACTGAAAGCTCTTATTTTTGCCCCAAAGAGTGAATAAATGCTATAATGCAATTTAAAATTCAGTTTCTACTGTTCCTACCAAATTGCAACCCCCCTCCCCCAAGATCAGGTGGAGGGGTCCTCAGGGTAGATCAAAAATACGCAGGGGGTCCAGGACCCCAAAAAGGTTGAGAACCACTGGACTAAAGGGTCCGACCCGTTAGCCAAGCACCAACGTGTCTACTTGTCCATGCACGTTACAATATAAACAAGATTCATCCATCCATTATCTGAACCGCTTATCCTTCTCTCAGGGTCGCGGGGATGCTGGAGCCTATCCCAGCAGCCACTGACACGATCACTGGCCAGAGGATCAGCAGCCAACAGGTGGGACCTCTCCTTGTCGGCCAGTACGAGTGGCACCTGCCCTTGATTGGCCTGTGATTAGGTGCACCTGTGCTGGGGACTATGTGACCGGGTGCTTTGCAGACATACGTCGTCGAGTCTTGGAGAAGCTTAGCGTCAGTCTGCGGAAGCCCGCGTCTCCTGAACCCTCGTCTGCCTCCTCTGTGTGAGAGAGTGTTTCCTGTGTTTCGTATTTTAAGTTTATTCTTGCTTATATTTTTGCTTGCCCTGTTTGGCAGTGGGTTTTTTTTGGGTATTGTGTGTTTGCCGAAGTCCAGTAAAGCGACTTTGTACTTACCGACTGCCTCTGCCTCTGCCTCTTCTCTGTGATTGGGTCCAAACGCACGGCGTTACAGCAAGACCCGAACAGACATGGACCCAGCAGAGCTAGAGCAGTTGCGCGTCACCATTACTGCCCAAGGTGCAGTTCTTGGCGAAGAGCACACCGAGCTGCAGTCGCTGAAGGTGAGCATCCACGCCATCTCCAGCCTTTCTGGAGAGAGCCGCTCCATGCTTCAGCAGCAGGCAGCGGATCACTCCCAGCTGCAGCAGGTCCAGGCTCAACAGCAGCAGATGATGGCCGCCATCACCGGCCTCGCCACCACCGCTCTCCAGCGGCTGCGGCCTACCCAGACAGTGCCACCTGTGTCGGCAACACCCACCCCGACCGATGTGGACCCAGCGAGGGGTCGGCGTACCGGAGACAACGTAGGCCGAGCCCGGTGTCTGGGGTGAATGGCCTCCAGCGAGGGGTTGTTCGGTTGGATAACAAGCAGCTTGCCTACCGGTCTGCTGACCTTAAACCCGCTAGCCGCTATCCTGCCTACCGCCAGGTAAACCGCTGATCGAGGGATGGTGCCGAGGAGCCTCCGCTGCCCAGCGTCCCCGGGGCGCCTCCGAAACCTGCTCCACGAGCGGCTGCCACGCCGCCTCCGAGTTCCGTCTGCCACGCGGCCGTCCCGCCGCCTCCGAGTTCAGTTTGCCCCGCGGCCGTCCCGCCGCCTCCGAAGCCTGGCCGCCCGCCGGAGATGCTCTGCGTCCTGGCCGCTCTCCCGATCGGTCCCAGCATGGGTCGCCCGCTTGAGATCCCTGGCCCCGTTCGTCCTTCCCCTGGGCCCCTCTGTCCGTCCTGCTGGGTCCTTTGGTTTTGGGACGTCTGGATTGCGTCCCTGGGAGGGGGGTACTGACACGATCACTGGCCAGAGGGTCAGCAGCCAACAGGTGACCTCTCCCTGTCGGCCAGTATGAGTGGCACCTGCCCTTGACTGGCCTGTGATTAGGTGCTGGGGACTACTTGACCGGGTGCTTTGCAGACGTACGTCGTCGAGTCTTGGAGAAGCTAAGCGTCGGTCTGCGGAAGCCCGCGTCTCCTGAACCCTCGCCTGCCTCCTCTGTGTGAGTGTTTCCTGTGTTCCCTATGTTGTTTACTCTTGATTGTATTTTTGCCTGCTCTGTTTGGCAGTGTTTTTTTGGTTGTGTGTTTGCCGAAGTCCAGTAAAGCGAGTTAGTACTTATCAACTGCCTCTGCGTCTTCTTTGCGATTGGGTCCAAACGCACGGCGTTACAGTTACTGGGCGGCAGGTGGGGCGACACCCTGGACAGGCCGCCAGGCCATCACAGGGCCGACATGCGCGCGCACACACAGGGACAATTTGGTACGGCCAATTCACCTGACCTACATGTCTTTGGATTGTGGGAGGAAACCCACGCAGACAAGGGGGGAACATGCAAACTCCACACAGAGGACGACCCCCCCCCCCAAGGTTGGACTACCCCGGGGCTCAAACCCAGGGCCTTTTTGCTGTGAGGCGACCACGCTAACCATTTTTTTCCCCGAAACCGTCAGTGGTGTTAAGTGCTCAACTAATGAGGAGCGGAATATCAACACAGATACAGGAAAAATTATTAAAACTTTTTTTGATGTTATATTATATATATATATATATATATATATAAAAAAAATGAAATACAAAAAAAATGTTTAAAAAGTACTACACGTCCTTGTACACAATCCCGCTTAGAGGACGAGCAACCAATTGGAAAGGTACTTGATTCTCTCAATTTACCTGTTCTATCAGAGGAACAAATCAAACACTAACAGCTGCAGTAACTGAGACGGAGCTGAACAGCGCCATCTCCAGGCTCAAAGCGAATAAGTCACTCAGTCCAGATGGCTTCCCAGTCAGGTCAGATGCTGCAGACAGGCTCTAGAAGCGGCTTACATGTAAACATGCTGTGTGGACGCATGTTGGTGCACATGTTTTTCAGGCAGTAGCATAGTGAGCATACTTAACATGACTTATTGTCTTCAGGAAGACTTAATACAGCAGAGATGTCTCGTCAGTGCTGCAGCAGCTGCAGTACATCATCCTGGTACATCTGTGGTGAGGACACACTTAAGACTCAGAGACGCACCATGACTGCACTTATTAAGAAAGCCTGTGAGCTGTACTTCTGATGTAAAAGTGGTGACCAAGAGAAACCCTGGGCTCCTCACATCTGTTGTGCTACATGTGCAGTCAACCTAAGGTACTTGGAAATCAATGCCATTTGCAGGTCGCAATGATATGGCGACAACAGAAGGATCATGTGATGGACTGTTCTGTATGACCAATGTATCTGGCTTCTTTACCAAAAATAAGAACTCTACTGAATACCCCAACCTGTCTTCAGCCATCAGGCCAGTGCCACATGACAGTTTGTCAGTACTGAAGCCACCAGAGACATGGAGCCTAGATGAGGCAGGTGAAGATGCAACAATGCATGAACCAGATGTAGAAAACGACACTGATCCAGATGTTGAGCCCTTTATGCCTGGTTATCTTCATCTGATAACACAGCCAGGATTAAATGACCTGGTCAGGGACTTAGATTTGTTAGAAGCCAAAGCAGAACTACTTGGTTCAAAATTGCAATGATGGGGTTTGCTGTCACCAGGTACAGAAATTTCTATCTTTCGGAACCGTCAAGAACATTTGACAAACTTCTTTACGCAGGTTGACAACCACTTTCTGCACTGACATTGATGACTCTCAACAAAAGCGTCTTTTTATAGAGTCATCAAAGTTAAACCTGAAAGCTGTCCTGCTACACAATAGCAGTGTCCACCCTTCAGTACCCACTGGCTCTGCAGTACACATGAAAGAAACCTACAACAACATGGAAGTGTTGCTGGAACACATACAGTACAGCATTACTATTGTGTTCAGTCAGTGACCACACCGAGAGCCACGTTTATAACTTTTACTTAACCAACATCAACTCACAACACTTTTCACCTTGCTGTAAATTACACTGCTCCCCGCCCCTCTCAAAGGCACAGTAACTGCTAGTACTCAACCATACAAGTCAGACTTGGGCATAACACCACCCAACCAGACACAACATTTTCTCCCCCACCTCCCTTTAGAAAGTAACAACATAACATATCAGTCCCTACCCTAGATGTCCCTTAGCCATTTGTAACATAGTCCCTGTGCCAGACAGGCGAAACCCTCACCCTCTGAGGGCGAGAAGGCTGGGGAGCAGGGCCTGGCAATGGCAGTGGTGTTATGTTTCACGAATGAAGACCAGAGGCCAGTGTAGCGAAACCCAAAAGGACAGACAGACAACAGAGCACCGGGATAACCCGAAGGGCGATTTAATGCGGGGAAGAAAAACAAACAAAACTGCCACAGGGGATAATGAGAGGTGAGTCTCAGGTGGGCGTTGTTGAGACGATGTGCGCCTGGCTACCGAAGTCCGAATCCGTAGAGCGAGGGGTTGTCCGAGGAAGTCCGGGTCCGAGATCCAGGGAGTCAGGTCCGAATAGGAGGGGTCCAGGTAGAGAGACACGGAGGGACATCGCTGGAGAGGTCTTGTCAGAGCTTTACCACAGGGTTCAGTACGTCGAAGCACGGAGAGACGTTCTGGCAGGCTTCTTGTAGAGAGCTGCCCGATTGCCGCAGGTGTGCCCGGTAGATGATGGCAAACTCCTGGTGCAGTGCAGCATTCGTCTCCTCAGAGCGCGAGCCGAGCGCTCGGATGTTTCCGGCACGTCCGAGCTGGGGGAGTGGCTTGAACGTGCAGGGGAGGCAGCTGTAACCACAACAGGTGAGTTACCACCCACCCGGTTTACCTCCGGTCTGGGCTGCCAACTGAGAGCAGCAGCTGGGGACAGGGATGATGCAAGGTTTGTAGGGGCTTCAACCCTATGCAGGCGGTTTGAGTACCAATGAGTCCCATTATTCAGTCTGTAGGTAGCTGGTCCCAGCTGCTGAGTCACCTGATGGGGCTCCGACCAGTATGACTGCAGCTTGTTCTGGCGGTGGGCGTGTTTGATCCTGACCCAGTCCTCCACAGACAGAGAGGGAGTCTGTACTCGGCGGGAGGCATTGAACTTCTGTTTCATCCGGGCCTGTGAGCTTCGGACCTGAGTTCTGGCTTTCTGGAGCCCTGGGCTCTCGTGTGCAGTGGCTGGCTCCGCTCTCAAGTGGTCCAGTGGTTGCTTTAGTTCCCGCCCGATCATGAGCAGAGCCGGTGTCACCCCCGTGGTGGAGTGCTTGGATGGTCAGGAGAGTTTGGCTGAGTGCAGTGCTGAAGGTTTTCCCTTCCTCCAGACAGCCTCAAATTCCATTCTTGAGAGTTTTGTTCAGTCTTTCCACCCCTTTCCACCCCTGGCGTCCTGTTGTCAAGGTACCCGGAAGTGTTCCGGTGGTCTATAGTTCAGGAGGTGGAGACCTGCAAGACACGCAGGCCCACAGCGCCAGTAAGTGTAAAGTCCAGGGCATGGAACAAGTCTAGCCCCATGATGTTAGCCCCTTTCTGTGTGATGTAGAACCTGGTTTCAGGGACGTACTGGTGATTATACTCCACGGGAAGGCAGACTACTCCCAAAGGAGTGACACCTTTGCCCCCGTATCCACAAGGAGCGGTATGTAGGCTCCGCCCACAAGGCATGTGCAGTGGCTGAAGGAGGCCCGCTGGCTCTGAACTGTGTTGATAGGAACTGCAGCAGCCTGTGGGTCTGCAGGGGGGGGGGGAGCGGCACCAGCGTGCAAAGTGATTCATCTTGTTGCAGTGATGACAGCGCTTGCCCAGGGCAGGACATGATTTGTCCCGAGATACATGCTTTGTGGAGCCACGGTTGGTACAACGCTTGGGCCCACTCTCCCTAGACCCCCTGTCTGCCACTCTTTGCACATCAAACCTGTCACCGTCCATGTCAGCCGCCCCTGCCGTCTCCTGGGCAACAGTAGGTACTTTAAGCGGAGACGCGTTTAAGCGGTGAACTGCCGGTACAGTGACGTCACGGGCTCCTGCACAGCGCGAGAGAACTTGTAGGCTTCCAGCAGAGCCGTTTCCAGCTGCTTCCCAATCACTATAGCGTCAGATAACGTCATGGAGTCTGGTTCGAGTAACAGTCTTTCCCTCAGCTGAGCACAAGACGTTTTCTTTATTAGCTGATCAACTGTAAGTCCATCCTCCAAAGCCCCGAAGTCACAATGCTTTGCTAGCCCACGTAAGGCAGAGACGAACCGGCCCACTGACTCACCACACTTCTGGGCTCTCTGACGAGACTCAAACCGGTGCACGCGTCGGCTCCTTCCTGAGCTGAAACGGGACTGTAGTGCGTTGGTAGCCGCAGCGTAGGCGTCATCCGCCACCGAGAGTGTAGTGAAAATACGCTGCGGCTCCTGACCGAGGCAGTGCCGCAAGAGCGCACACTTCCTAGCTGCTGCTGCTAAATCCGAAGGCCCCAGAGCCAGTAAATAGTCATCAAACGACGATATCCACCGGTCCCAGGGAGCAGCTGGGTCACCAGGGTAGGCAAGGTGGCGGTGGCGACAGAACGAAGCCAGCCGTCCTCGTGCGCCAAATATTATGTTCAGTCAATGACCACACCGGGAGCCCCGTTTATAACGTTTACTTAACCAACATCAGCTCACGACACTTTCCACCTTGCCGTGAAAAGACAGGATCATCAAAAAGGTCCAGCAGAGGATGTACTTTCTCCACCAGATCAAGAAGTTCAACCTGCCTCAGGAACTTCTGATTCAGGTCTACACTGCAATAATCCAGTCTGTCCTCGGCACCTCCATCACTGTCTGGTTCGGATCGGCCACCAAACAGGACGGGGACAGACTACAACGGACAGGTAAGTCTGCAGAGAAAACCATTGGTGCCAACCTGTCCTCCATTCAGGACTTCTACACCTCCAGACTCAGGAAACGAGAAGGCAACATCACTGCAGACCCATCACACCCTGGTCACAACCTGTTCCAACTCCTCCCCTCTGGTGGGCGCTACAGAGCACTGTACCCCAAAACAACCTGTTTTATGTTGTGTTGTAGTGTTGTTATTCTATGTTAAGTACACAGAGAGCCACGAAACTAGAGTCAAATTCCATGTTTGTGCAAACCTACATGGCCAGTACACATGATTCTGATCTTGATAAGAGTATTGTGTGTGTGTGTGTGTGTGTGTGTGTGTGTGTGTGTGTAAATAACATAATTATATGATATAATTATATAATTATGTTATATGTATATTATACTATAGGTGAAATAAACAGAGATGCTTTGCTACAAGCAGAGCATCTGTTATATGTGTTATATTATGGGATTATATCTATTACATATATTATTATCATATGTGATATTGTAGATTATATTATGCATGCATTATGATATAATGATGTAAACTATATGATATGTTTAGTTTTTCTCGTATGACGTCATCACACGCCGTGAAATAAACAGATGGATTCTGAAAGTCGCACACGCGCTGCCGACCCCGTCCGTCGTGCACGGTCTTGGCCGCTGTTGGTGCGTTCTGCGAACCGGAAGAGGGGAGGAGGCGAACGTTAGGAGGCGACACCTCCGCTTATTAGCGCTGACACCTGACTTCATTCAATGAGTTGTGGCGAACGTTAAGCTCGCGGTTTGATTCGGTCCTCGTGAGGAATTGGAACTCGGTCAACGTCCAGCTGCGGTTCGGAGGCGCGCGCGTACACAGCTGCAGCAGAACGGTAAGCGCGAGCCGCGCAGCGCCTCTAGAACGCGACAGGCCAGAAGCGCCTCAGTGTTGTGCTCGCTAGCTAGCTAGCTCGCTAGCCCGCTAGCCAGCGCACGTTAGCAGGCTAGCTAGCCGCTAGGCGTTAGCCGGGCTGCAGCAGCCCTGCGGCTCCTGGAATACCTCGTTCCGTGTTGCACGAACGGCTGCAGCCCGGCGCGAGGAGCTGCACGCAGCGCCGCGCGTGCTGCTCCCGCCCGCGCTGTGCAGGCCGCGCTGCCCGCCGGAGCGCCGTCAGCCGAGGTACCCCGGCTAGCTAGCTTCACGCCTCCCTCCCTCCCTGCCTCCCTCCCCGCCCGCCTGCCTCTGCCCGCCCGCCTGCCTCTGCCCGCCCGCCTGCCTCTGCCGCTAGCTCTGGCGCCGTCTACTTCCTGCGACCGAACGCTGTTTTCTCTTACGTAATGTGTAGCGTGCCCTAACACTGTCACTGCCTAGGCCAGAGCCCTGACGGCGGGGCGACCGGCGGTGTGTTCGTGGTGTAAATGTTCCTGTAGAGCCTCTGGCGAGTCCTTGCCGAGAGCCTTTCCAGTAAATACACGCAGCCTTGCTACACAGCCCAGCTGCCCATTACAGGGGGGGGGGGGCGACTCGCCGCCCGGCTGCACATGGCAACAGGACTACTGGCTGTGGTCCTCGCCTTGCTCCCCCCACCTCAAGCCGTAGCGGCTGGCATGATAAGGCAGCAGCCAGCTTTGTGGCCACGCTAACTAGCTCAGCCGCCGTGTGGTGTGCCGGCGCCTCCTCATGAGCTGTTTACTTTGTAACCATCAGTCGGCACGCGCTGGCACAGCCGCCCAGGGATTTGCCCTTTGTTGCACATGCAGCATGATGCAAGTGCCTATGGCGACCCCCTCACACTTTGGTACCAAATGCAGCTGTAACCCGCCAGCTGTACATTGGCAACACATGCAGCGTGACGGAGCCATAGCACAGTAGCCCCCCCCCCCCCCATACTCGATATCAAGCTTTCTTCATTGCACGTTATTACTGGATGACGAGCATGATGGTGTCCCTACCCTCCTCCCTGGATGGGATGTGACACCGGCGCTCCCCGTGCCGAGGGCTTCATGCCTCTTGGCACCATCGCTGGCGATTTTAAAGCGAATATTCCCCGATTATACCGCTTGGATGGTGGATGGGTGGATGCATGCATGGGTATTCCCCGATTATAAACCTTATCTTTGTCTATCTGACAGGGATTGCATGTGAACACACCTGCAGTTGTTCCTGGTCGTTTGCACATCTCTAGGGCAGCAGTCAAAGCCATACTACAGCTTTGCACGGTTTCTAATATTCTAATGTACACTAAATATACAGTTCCAAATACACACCCTCGTTCCCTCAGCTAAGCTACTGGTCCATTGGTATAAATGATGTCCCACAAAAGTGTTGCAGAGCATTTTATGGCCAATACAGAGGTTTACGTGTGATGCATTCTGGTATGTGTAGGCGCTGTGGGAAAGACTCTCTGAGCCGGGGAACACCAAGTTCTCTATCAATGTACTACACATTGAGGGCTTTATTGGTGCAGTCCACTACATTACTCATTAGTACTGATTGCACATGCACAAAGCCATCGGTAAAGTCTCCCTTTATTCCATTTATACTGGTGTCCCTTAAAATGGAAATGTGTTCATGTGATTGTTGACTTATTACATTGTAAGTATACTGGTACTACATCTACCTCAGGCATATATGTAAGTAACCTGCTAACATCTATTTCAGCATCGCTGATAGATTCCCCTGCACCATCGCACCTTATCAACTCTTATTTCACCTGTATATAGTCAATCCTTGTGTATATCTCTGAAGATTGTGGTGTTGTGTTGTTAAGTTCACTGAGAGAGCCACGAAATCGGAGTCAAAATTCCATATTTGTACAAACCTGTGTGGCCAATAAACATGATTCTGATTACCAAATGACAATGAAAATGTCGTACATGTACTTTTTTTTGTTTTTTTTGTTTTTTGCTGACACTACATTTTTCGATTGGTTCAAGGCAACGAGCTGGCGCAAATTGTGGGGTGCCCGTGGATAATGCGAGACAGCGGCGGTAGCCTGGCCCAGAACCGCTGGCAGGGGGATCTGGGCTTGACTGCTGTGGGGCAGGAAGAGGCTGGAGGAGGTGAGATTTGTTCTTTTGATGACTGATTCTTTTATACATTTGGTCGGGTTATTTTACAATGGGTAATATGCCTGTGATTGTGTTTAGAGTCTGGCCATGCTTGCTGAACAATATCAATTAGTTTAATTAGCAAGGCATTTACTGTGGCTCACCATGTTGTGGATGACACATCAAGTTCTGGTGACCATATGTTAATACATGTGGACCTTTCAAACACATAATACGTGTATATAATACGAAAGTTTTGTATTTGTGAATGAAAACACAAGTATACAAAAGCTTTTATGGGTGCTTGAGATGGAAAAGTAGCTGTGTTGGTAAGGAGATGTTTTAAAAGGCGATGGAAACGGAATTCAGAATGCTCTAATGGCAAGCAATACTTGTCAGATCCTTTTCACCCTTCAAGTTTTTTTGAAAACTAGTTAGTTCTGTACAGGGGGAGGTTGCTTATTCGCTAAAAAAAACTTACCAAACCACAACTGGTGAATTCTGGACTTTCCTGAAGTTCACCAGACAGGTAGGTGATTGGTAGCATGGCTAGTGTCTCGTGCTGTGCTGAAAACCCGTGGCAGAGATGCAGAAGGTATTGGTATTTGCCTTGGTGTTAGGGTCACTCTGGAAAGTTTCATTTGGGCCAATTCCACTATCAAACCCAAACTGCTAGGTAGCGTAGTTTAGGTAGGGTAGACAGTTGCTACATGTTTGGCGGTCTCATCTTTAACCATTCTTTTGCATGCTGTTAAACATGAGAGGAACACTTAGAACCAGTCTAACAAGTGTTGGTTTTTGTCTTGATGCATGCTCAATAATCCAGGTAAGAAAATCAAAGACAGTTGAATCAGTTCATCTTGACACAACATTTATTGACAGATACGTTTCATCATCATCTAAGTGACTGACTGCAGGTGTCCCCACCCTTAGAAACAATACTGTTGCATAACAACTGAAAGCAAAGACCAGTTTCATATGCAAATATGGGCTTGACCATTAACTGGAGATCCAATGACCATGTGTACTATTCACAGAGGACACCCATCTACAGGCCAGGACTCCGCAGTCTACACCATTTACAAGCCACTGGCCACTCTTTCAAGGATGAGGATGTACACATCCTTGATGGGGAGGAACGCTGGTTTGAATGGGGAGTCAAAGAGGCCATCTATGTGAAGAGGGAACGACCATCCCTGAACCGAGGGGAGGTCTAAGAGTACATCTGTTGCCATTGTAGGGCGGCACGGTGGCCTGGTGGTTAGCGCTGTTGCCTCACAGCAAGAAGGTTGTGGGTTTGAACCCTGGACGGAGCTTGTCCAACCTTGGGGGGGGGGGGTCATCCCAGGTCTTCCTCTGTGTGGAGTTTGCATGTTCTCCCCGTGTCTGCGGTGGGTTTTCTCCAGGTGCTCCAGTTTCTCCCACCATCAAACGAAACATGCATTTTATAGGGTTTATACTCCTGTCTGTGCCCCTGAGCAAGGCAGTGGGAAAAGAACTGGAGTTGGTCCCCAGGCATTGCATGAAGGCAGCAGCCCACTGCTCCTAGCTACACAGATCACAGCTTGGATGGGTTAATTTGCAGTAACTGAATTTCCCCAGGGTGATTAATAAAGGAAACCTAATCTTATACTCAGCACATTTACATGATGTTAGAAAAAGTGGATTTATTGTGTTAGTGCGACTAAAACTGCACTTTTAAAACACATGTAAACGTGTTAGTCCGACTTCAGTCGGACTAAATAGAGTTTCTGAAGTGGGACTAACGTACCTAGATGATGCGGTTGGGGATGGATTTACTCTGGCATGTCTACACTTCAATCGGCCCGAACTGGCCTAGGCGTTCTGCACATGATCCGTAGTTCCCGCGGCGGTCTTTCACCCGGAAGTCGAACAGCGTCGTATGAACAGTATCAACATGGCGGGTGCCCGAGTGAGAACCACGCATGTCTGGACAGACGAGGAGACAAACGTTTTGTTGTCTTCTGCTTTCGGACATCACCATGAGCTCCAGGGATAGCGTGCATCTCGTTTGCACCAAAAGTAAAGCGTGGAGTACGTATGACATGTACAGCGCTGTGAAGGGGTCCATGTTTTCACCGCTCCACGTGGAACCTGCTTGCCGCTTGCTAACTTGTTTGTCGCTTGTTTGGTATGTGATGCAGTAGGTCAACCGGAAGAAGGTCCAGTAGCAACCAGCTGAAAGGGGCATATCGCCACGTACCGTACCGGGGTCGGACGTACCTCCGTCAGTACATCGATTCTCCCCCTGTTCTTGTCTAATGGGACAACGGCGGTAGTCCAATTACATGACCTTGTCGAGCCGTAACCATAGCGCCACTTAACTGTGCGTGTAAATGCAGTCAATGATGTGATTGCAAACACTTCCAAATCCTCTGTGAGTAGTACACATGGCCATTGTGTCTCCAGTTAATGGTCACGGCCACATGTGCATATGAAACCGGTTGTTGTTTTCAGTCGTTATGCCACGGTATTGTTTAGAAGGGTGGGGGTACCTGCAGTCAGGTGAGGACGCTGTATTGTTTATAAGGGTGGGACACCAGCAGTCAGGTGAGGACGCTGTATTGTTTATAAGGGTGGGGACACCAGCAGTCAGGTGAGAGTAAAGAGGTCATGTAGGTGATGATTAGCTTGATCTCAGACATTGTATCCAGATGAGCTGCTTCAGCTTTCTGTGATGGTGGTTTTTGTGTGGATAAGGGGAATGTGTTCTGTCCATCACCCAGCGCCGCTGCTTATCGCCACGCCTCCACTTGGTCTTTCCTTGCACTGGTTACATGCTTAGCATGAAACGTTTTGGAGTACACCAAAATGAACTTTTTTATTCTGTTTTTTGTACCAAAAGAGTTAAAAGAATTAGAATTAACAAGCACAAAACTATTGACCCTATCAACTAAATTTGTCACCTTTTTTTTTTTTTACTGAAACTGGTTTATTTAAATGATTGGAAAGTTTCTATCTTTTACGTTCTGACTAATTCCTGAAAACAACCTGGAATGAGTAACCAGATACTCAAACAGCTAGAAGTTTAATAATTCGGGCATAATAATCTACTGCTCAGTTATGGGGAGATTGTGATCAAGATAACAGTCTGATCGAATAAATAAACTTGTTTATCATACAACTTGTGATAAAGTTGAAGAGTCGGTGTCCCTAGATTGGCCCTGTTGGCCACTACTGGTCAGGAATGTTTCATGGTGATGATTCTGTGTTCACCTAGAAGTGTGATGAGTGGTGGGGGGGTGATGTGTTGGTGTGTTGACAGAGTTGGGGTTTGGATGGGGTGGGGCAGTGGGGGTGCTGTGATTGATTTTTAATGTGGGACGTGTAATAATGTATGTGTGACATTTTTCTATCTAGGTGGGATCCCTGGGGACCACCTCATAGACCCGGCATCAGGCCACAATGTGCCCAGCCCCATGCACCTCAAACTGGGGCAGAAAGAGAAGGTCTGGACCGGCGAGTGTGTGGAGGAGGAAGAGGAAGATGGGATGGGAGGGATTGAGGCCATAGATGATGAGGAGGCCGAGAACGATTTGGATAGGGAGGGTGGGTTTGAAGGGGAGGCTTGGGACGATGAAGAGGAGGAAGAGGAGGGCGAAGAGGCGGAGGTAGAGTGGGAGGTTCCGGACATTCCCTTCCAGTTAATCCAACACCCTCACTCACAGCAACAGCAACACCACAGACCACAGCAAAAGGAAGAAGGTGTTGGTGTTGACAGTCATGACTCCCAAGTTAAAACTGGACAGTCCTCTGAATCCAGATTCCCTGTACGGTCCAGGTTTAGTGGGTTCCGATTTCTGCGAAGGCTGAGGCGCTTGCAGAGGCTTCGATCCCATGCAAGCATACGCTTCCGGCTGACACAGCATTGGAAGACTTGGCGTCAGCGGGCCCAGTGGGTGGGGACTCAGGGGCACAGGCGAGCCAGGAGAGGGCAGAGGTACGGTTTGTATTACATGCAGAGGAGGAAGAAGAGGTGCAGAGGATCCCCATACACAGATGAGGAAGACGACGACGACGAGAGGTTGACAGAGTCCGAGAGAGGTGGGAGAGATGTCGAAACTAAGAATTACACATATGTACACACTTAAGTTAACTTGCATTTAGCCATATGGTGACGCTTAATGTAGAGCTATTTAACGTGAAATCTACTGAAAACCAGTCTGCAGTCATTTTTAAGGCTAACATTATTCTTGAGTGTACTGGCAGTAAGCAAGTAAAATGTTGAAACATACCAGGAAAGGGTAAAGATTTGATTGACTGTTTCATTAGAATAATAGGACAATCAAACCAAGAACAAGTAAAGAAAGAGGCCTTTGGGGAAGGCAAGATGGGGACTAGTTAGTAGAAATGCTGCTGATGATGTGATGGATGTGGACTGATGTAGGGATGCACTGATGTCACTTTTTAACTGGCGGTACTGATTCTGATTACAAATCCTCAACTGTTGGCTAATGCAGAATACCGGTCTGATCTATTACTTTTGCTGAACAATGCAGACTTGCCCCTTTGGTTTGGGATCAATGGGCAAAACAATTCAATCAGTCAGTCAAGTTGCATTTTATATAGCACTTTTCTAGCTGCAGCAGCCACTCAACGTGCTTTGAAATAGAGTGCTTTTTTTCCCCACCATTAGAGAAATACAGGCTTCCATGTGCCAAAAAGAAAGATTTTTTTTTTGCAGTAAATCAAGCCATTTTGCCTTTATTTATGACATGTTACACATGGCTTTTGTAATCAGATCTTGGCCCGATATTTGGTGCATCCTTACATGCAACTTGCATGTAAGATGCATGCAACATGCAAGAAGATATCTGCACCAGTAAGTGTGTCTGGTTATGCTGTTGCCTTAGCCAGTCATCACCAATGGATGGAGTGATCTGGAGCTACCTGCGGACTGGAAGTTGTTATTACATAGTGTCCTGGGATACACAAACTATACAGTTTTATTATATATACAGACCTAGTTTTGGGACAAAATCACCACATTGTTCACCCATATATACTCCCACTATAAGCCAAGGCAGGCTTCTAGTGACCGGTGTGGCCAGTTCTTAGACTCTCTCCTAGGTTCTGAATGGTTAAGGCAGCTGACCAGATTCAAACCTCAACTTTTTTCTGAGGTATTCATAACAGCCCATTGGGTGCAGTTTCCCCCCATTTCTTAGTTGTTTATTCTGCTTCTTCTTTGCAGATGACCATTTTAATGGTTGCTCTGCAGACAGTCAGGAGGAAACTCTCGGGGAAAGAGTGAGGAGGGAAGGAGAGAACCCTTACTCTGCTGGCAGGGACAAACCAGTAGAGCTGGTCCTCACTGCAGAACACATGAGCTGTGTGACTGGTATGGACAACATGCTTATCTGAATGTGCTATATCTCGCCTTAGCTAGGACATGACTAACCCTCACCCTGAAGTTTATCTAGGTCAACAAACAAATAAAAATAACATTGATAGGAATTGTATAAATGTGCTAATCAAATAGTTGCTTTTCCAGAATTTTTTTTTTTTGTTGTGGCTTTTTCCCCCTCTTTTCTCCCCAATTGTACTTGGCCAATTACTCCAGTCTTCCAAGCCGTCCCGGTCGCTGCTCCACCCCCTCTGCTTATCCGGGGAGGGCTGCAGACTACCATATGTCTCCTCCAATACATGTGGAGTCCCCAGCCGCTTCTTTTCACCTGACGGTGAGGAGTTTCACCAGGGGATGTAGCACGTGGGAGGATCACGCTATTCCCTCCAGTTCCCCCTCCCCCCCGAACAGGCGCCCCGACTGACCAGAGGAGGCGCTAGTGCAGCGATCAGGACACATACACACATCCGACCTCCCACCCGCAGCCACGGCCAGTTGTGTCTGTAGGGACGCCCGACCAAGCCGGAGGTAACACGGGGATTTGAACCGGCGATCCTCGTGTTGGTAGGCAATGGAACTTTTCCAGAAAAAATTTAATTACCCATTTATTTCTGATTTACAGAATTTGACAGGCCTACAGAATCTGTTATGTTGTGAGGTGAATTCAGATGTGACTAGAAGAGTCACGGAGATCTGCAGATCCCCACCAGGCATATCTCCCCTTCTCTGTTGCTCAGACTTGGCAACAAACCACCCCTTTTTTCGCCTGTCGGGAGGGTTCTTGATCATACAGTCATAACTGTGCCCAGAAGTTTTTAGGCCGACAGGCCCAGTAGTCTGTTAGATTAGCAGCGGACAGATACACGCACACACGGACAGAAAGCTTTTCCTGCCATTATAAGACTTTTGTGCAGCGCCCAAAATGATTGAACAAGAAATATGTTAAGAAACAAAGTTTAAAAAAGCTAAAAAATGTACACAATAAAGTTTTGCCTGTCAATCTGGATGCGCAGCCACCTAGGCGGTCCCTCGCACGAAGGCGACCAAGTCTAAAATGAACTTGCACTTTCCAAAAACAAAAGGTTTGTTATGTGACTCCTAACCCTGTCTTTATTTGCACAATATAATAATAAAACTGGCTAAACTGTGTACACTCACGCAGAAGTGACTCAGAGCTATGGTTGACTCAGATTGGGCGGCAACAAGAAAATGCAAAACTTCCTGGTTTG
Organism: Lampris incognitus; assembly: GCF_029633865.1. Classification (NCBI taxonomy): domain Eukaryota; kingdom Metazoa; phylum Chordata; class Actinopteri; order Lampriformes; family Lampridae; genus Lampris; species Lampris incognitus. The sequence continues at coordinate 32,579,949 of NC_079230.1, forward strand.
ACTGCAACCTTGAGAAAGTTGTTCCTTTAACTTTAGCACTTCGGATTATCAAAATTCTTTTGATAACGTTTGATCATGTCACTTCCTGATCTGAGTCAACAGTAGATGTGAGTCACGCATGCACACAGTTTACTTATGGGGCTTTCAGACACAGCGTGGTCTGCGCTGCGCTTGCGGCTGGGTTTGGTGTGGAAGACGGAGCAAAATAGGTGGACTTTTCACAACTTCTAGCGGGACTTTTTAAAACTTCTAGCAGGACTTTTTAAAACTTCTAGCAGGACTTTTTAAAACTTCTAGCTGGACTTGTTAAAACTTCTAGCGGGACTTGTTAAAACCTCTAGCGGGACTTTTTAAAACTTCTAGTGGGACTTGTTAAAACGTCTAGCGGGACTTGTTAAAACCTCTAGCGGGACTTGTTAAAACCTCTAGCGGGACTTTTTAAAACTTCTAGCGGGACTTTTTAAAACTTCTAGCAGGACTTTTTAAACTTCTAGCGGGACTTTTAAAACTTCTAGCGGGACTTGTTAAAACTTCTAGCAGGACTTTTTAAACTTCTAGCGGGACTTTTAAAACTTCTAGCGGGACTTGTTAAAACTTCTAGCGGGACTTGTTAAAGCTTCTAGCGGGACCTTTTAAAACTTCTAGTGGGACTTGTTAAAACCTCTAGCGGGGCTTGTTAAAGCTTCTAGTGGGGCTTTTTAAAACTTTTAGCGGGACTTTTTAAACCTCTAGCGGGACTTTTTAAAACTTCTAGCGGGACTTTTTAAACTTCTAGCGGGACTTTTTAAAACTTCTAATGGGACTTTTTAGACTTCTAGCAGAACTTTTAAAACTTCTAGCAGGACTTTTTAAAACTTCTAGCGGGACTGTTAAAGCTTCTAGCGGGACTTGTTAAAACTTCTAGCGGGACTTGTTAAAACCTCTAGCAGGACTTGTTAAAACTTCTAGCAGGACTTTTAAAACTTCTAGCAGGACTTTTTAAAACTTCTAGCGGGACTGTTAAAGCTTCTAGCAGGACTTGTTAAAACTTCTAGCGGGACTTGTTAAAACCTCTAGCGGGACTTTTTAAAACTTCTACTGGGACTTTTTAAAACTTCTAGCGGGGCTTGTTAAAGCTAATAGCGGGACTTTTTAAAACTTTTAGCGGGACTTTTTAAACTTCTAGCGGGACTTTTTAAAACTTCTAGCGGGACTTGTTAAAGCTTCTAGCGGGACCTTTTAAAACTTCTAGTGGGAGTTTTTAAAACTTCTAGTGGGACTTTTTAAAACTTCTAGTGGGACTTGTTAAAACTTCCAGCTGGACCAGTTCGTCATTTGTTGTTGCCAGCAGATGCAGCAGTCCCTGATATGCCTACTTGGCTGGATCCAAGATAGGGCTTTCCTCTCGAGGTCTGGGTGTTGTACAAGTCAGGGAATTCTGACACAATATTCTTGAACAATGCCTTTTGATTTTTCATTGTACAAACTTCAGCATTATTATGCAATGCAAGTTTTAAAATTAAACACCCCCCACACACACACAAACCTACTTATTCTGTCTGTGAACGTCTGCCACATGTGTAGACATGACAGCATCAGTCATACAGTTCAATGGCACCTCTAACAAAGTCAGGATATACATAAACAAAAAGTTAGAATTTAATTTAGCACAAGCTTTTATCCAACCCCACGTACATCCAAGAGCTAGTTGGCTTTTTAGGATATATAATATGATAATAATCTACCACTGCTAATTTCAGCTGCTCCAATTAGGGGGGGGCACAGCGGATCATATGTTTCCATTTCTTCATTTCTTCTGCATCTTCCTCTGTCACACCAGCCACCTGCATGTCCTCCCTCACCACATCCATAAACCTCCTCTTTGGCCTTCCTCTTCTCCTCTTCCCTGACAGCTCCATATTCAGCATCCTTCTCCCAATATACCCAGCATCTCTCCTCCACACATGTCCAAGCCATCTCAATCTTGTCTCTCTTGCTTTGTCTCCAAACCGTCCAACTTGAGATGTCCCTCTAATATAATCATTCCTAATCCTGTCCTTCTTCATCACTCCCAATGAAAATCTTATCATTTTCAACTCTGCCACCTCCAGCTCCACCTCCTGTCTTTTCGTCAGTGCCACTGTCTCCAAACCATGTAACATAGCTAGCTGGTCTCACTACCATCTTGTAAACCTTCCCTTTAACTCTTGCTGGTACCCTTCTGTCACAAATCACTCCTGACACTCTTCTCCACCCACTCCACCCTGCCTGCACTCTCTCCTGCACTCCTTCCTTAGTGTCTAACCTGTCATACAACTCACCATACGCCTTTTCCTTTGCCTTCACCACCTCTCTCTTTGCTTTACGCTGCACCTCCTTGTACTCCTGTCTACTTTCTTCATCTCTCTTACTATCCCACTTCTTCTTTGCCAACCTCTTCCTCTGTATACTTTGCTGTACTTCCTCATTCCACCACCAAGTCTCCTTGTCGTCCTTCCTCTGTCCTGATGACACACCAAGTACCTTCCTAGCTGTCTCCCTCACTATTTCTGCAGTGGTTGTCCAGCCATCTGGCAACTCTTCACTGCCACCCAGTGCCTGTCTTACCTCCTGCCTGAACTCCACACAACAGTCTTCCTTCTTCAACTTCCACCATTTGATCTTCGGCTGTGTCTTCACTCGCTTCCTCTTCTTGGTCTCCAAAGTCATCCTACAGACCACCATCCGATGCTGCCTAGCTACATTCTCCCCTGTCACCACCTTGCAGTCTCAAATCCCTTTCAGATGGCGCCTCCTACATAAGATATAGTCCACCTGTGTGCACTTTCCTCCACTCTTGTACGTCACCCTGTGTTCCTCCCTCTTCTTGAAATATTTTCTTTTCGCAAAATCGACCACCATCTGTCCTTCCATATTTCTCTCCTTGACTCCATACCTTCCCATCACCTTCCCATCACCTCCGTTCCCTTCACCAACATGTCCACTGAAGTCCGCTCCAATCACCACTCTCTCCTCCTTGGGTACCCTCTCCACCACGTCATCCAACTCACTCCAGAATTCTTCTTTTTCGTCCATCTCACACCCAACTTGCGGGGCATATGTGCTGATAACATTCAGCAATACACCTTCAATTTCCAGCTTCATACTCATCACTCTGTCTGACACTCTCTTCACCTCCAGCACGCTCTTGACATACTCTTCCTTCAGAATTACCCCTACCCATTTCTCCTCCCATTCGCACCATGGTAGAAGAGTTTGAACCCACCTCTGATACTCCTGGCGTTACTCCCCTTGCACACACAGTATGCCTACCTTTCTTCTCACCATCATGTCAGCCAGCTCTCTCCCTTTACCAGTCATAGTGCCAACATTCAAAGTTCCAACTCTCACCTCCACACGCCTACCCTTCCTCCTCTCTAGCTGCCTCTGGACATGCCTTCCCCCTCTCCTTCTCCTTCGCCCAACAGTAGCATAGTTTCCACCGGCACCCTGCTGGTTAACAGTACCAGTGGCGGTCGTTGGTAACCCGGGCCTCGACCGATCCGGTATGGAAATCTTATTTATGATCCTCATATTTGATTTGGCAAAGATTTTATGCCGGATGCCCTTCCTGACGCAACCCTCCCCATTTGTCCGGGCTTGGGACCGGCACTAAGAATGCGCTGGCTTGTGCATCCTCAGTGGCTGGGTATAATATGATAATATCAATTATTAATAAATAATTATTTATTATAAATAATAAATAAATATATATATGAGTGTAAGCCACAGACTTTACTGTAGAGTTTTACTGTAGACTTGTCCCAACTGGGGTTTGAACCCCCGATCTCTGGCAGGAAAACCGGTGTCCGTACCTACTGAACTATCCAGCTGTTACATAAGTTACCCATTGCAAATTTTCAAAACATACTCCCATCTTCTTCTGGGGTTTACCACTACTCTGATTTTTTTAAAGTGTCCTGTCCTGAGTGTTCCTGCTGTAGAAGTTCTCCCATATCTCCACATGTCATAAACTCGTTACATGGTTTCCAGATCCCCTCATAAACTGCCAGTTTGTTTTTCAGAGTATGTTATTCTCTCCATTGGCATACATTGCGCCATATTTTTGATCCGAGCACCAGTTGTAGGCGCTACAGTTGTCTTGCGGTTGTTTTGCCTGCAGTATAGAAACATAACTAGTTACGTTCTTTGGTTTTCACATTGAGATCTGTTGGATACAAGTGGAGCAATATCATCTTGGCATATTCACGGAAAAATTATCATAATTTTACTGTTCACCTCCTTCCAGAAGTTCTTAATTTTGTCACACTCCCAAATACAACGTATGACTTTTTCTTGAGCCTCATTACATTTAAAACAGGTGTCAGGTATATTAGCAGTAGTTCAGTTTGACGGGGCTTACATGAGTCCACACCAGCCAGTTGAAATAACTCTAAATTAGTGTTGGCTGTTTGTATTTGAGCCTCCTCACAGGCTGTGTTGTTTGAAAAATCCTCTTTTAAGTCTGCCCACCATGCATCAAGTACGGATACTAAGGTGTCATTAGAGCCAGATCAAGCCAGATCAGACCAGTACTCTAGCCATTCTTGGTAATAACTTCTGCTGAGGATGAAAGTACTCGAATTACTAATGACTGGTTTTGCATAAAAGAGATAAAACTCCTCGTTTGCAGGTATTTAAAGAAATGCTTCCTTGGGATGCTGGAGTGACTTAAGAGTGGGAGCTTGGATAGAGAGAACTAATGTTTTGGAAAGGCTTTGAATCGCCGCAAACCACGACAGGTTCTTACGCCTAGTCCACACACACGGGTATTTTGAAAACAGCCTTTTCTATACGTTTTGTTTAATCCCCCCCCCCCCCCCCCACTCATTTTGTCCCCAATTGTATCCGGCCAGTTACCCCACTCTTCCGAGCCGTCCCGGTTACTGCTCCACCCCCTGTCCCGATCCGGGGAGGGCTGCAGACTACCACATGTCTCCTGTGATACATGTGGAGTCACCAGCCGCTTCTTTTCACCAGGGGGATATAGCACGTGGGAGGATCACGCTACCCCCCCCCCCCGAACAGGTGCCCCGGCCGACCAGAGGAGGCGCTAGTGCAGAGACCAGGACACATGTCCACATCTGGCTTCCCACCTGCAGACATGGCCAATTGTGTCTGTACGGATGCCCGACCAAGCCAGAGGTAACACGGGGATTTGAACTGGCGAACCCTGTGTTGATAGGCAACAGAATAGACCGCCACGCCACCCGGATGCCCAGTTTTGTTTAATATGTTTATGGGAAATATAGTGCGTGAGAGGACAAAATGTCAGTTTAACTGCTACATTATAGTAATATAATCAAAGTACTGTGCAGCTCAATGGATCAAAATACGAAACAGCCATATTTTCTGCCTTTTTAAATGTGTTTTCATATTATACAAAGTTCAGATGCACAAAGCAAAGCAAAATAAACTAGAGATAAGTGAATTAGTGAATTAATTAATTGAAATAGACAAACGCGGTGGGACGGGTTTTGTTAATCAGAGGGCAGAGATTGAATCTACTACTACTACTTTCGGCTGCTCCCGTTAGGGGTCGCCACAGCGGATCATCCGTTTCCATTTCTTCCTGTCTTCTGTGTCTTCCTCTGGCACACCAGCCACCTGCATGTCCTCCCTCACCACATCCATAAACCTCCTCTTTGGCCTTCCTCTTCTCCTGTTCCCTGGCAGCTCCATATTCAGCATCCTTCTCCCAGTATACCCAGCATCTCTCCTCCACACATGTCCAAGCCATCTCAATCTTGTCTCTCTTGCTTTCTCTCCAAACCGTCCAACCTGAGTGGTCCCTCTAATATACTCGTTCCTAATCCTGTCCTTCTTCATCACTCCCAGTGAAAATCTTATCATCTTCAACTCTGCCACCTCCAGCTCCGCCTCCTGTCTTTTCATCAGTGCCACTGTCTCCACACCATATAACATAGCTGTTCTCACTACCATCTTGTAAACTTTCCCTTTAACTCTTGCTGATACCCTTCTGTCACAAATCACTCCTGACACTCTTCTCCACCCACTCCACCCTGCCTGCACTCTCTTCTTCACCTCTCTACTGCACTCCCCGTTACTTTGAACAGTTGACCCCAAGTATTTAAACTCAAATGCCTTTGTCACCTCCACTCCTTGCATCCTGACCATTCCACTGTCCTCCCTCTCATTCACGCATAGGTATTCCGTCTTGCTCCTACTGACTTTCATTCCTCTTCTCTCCAGTGCATACCTCCACCTCTCCAGGCTCTCCTCAACCTGCTCCCTACTCTCGCTACAGATCACAATGTCATCCGCGAACATCATCGTCCATGGAGACTCCTGCCTGATCTTGTCCGTCAACCTGTCCATCACCATTGCAAACAAGAAAGGGCTCAGAGCCGATCCTTGATGTAATCCCACCTCCACCTTGAACCCATCTGTCATTCCAACCGCACACCTCACCATTGTCACCATTCCCTCATACGTATCCTGCACCACTCCTACATACTTCTCTGCAACTCCTGACTTCCTCATACAATACCACACCTCCTCTCTCGGCACCCTGTCATATGCTTTCTCTAAATCTACAAAGACACAATGCAACTCTTTCTGGCCTTCTCTATACTTCTCAATCAACATTCTCAAAGCAAACATCACATCTGTGGTGCTCTTTCGTGGCATGAAACCATACTGCTGCTCGCTGATCATCACCTCTCCTCTTAACCTAGCTTCTATTACTCTTTCCCAAATCTTCATGCTGTGGCTGATCAACTTTATACCTCTGTAGTTGTTACAGTTCTGCACATCGCCCTTGTTCTTGAAAATCGGTACCAGTATGCTTCTTCTCCACTCCTCAGGCATCCTCTCACTTTCCAGGATTGTGTTAAACAATCTAGTTAAAAACTCCACTGCCATCTCTCCTAAACATCTCCATGCCTCCACAGGTATGTCATCAGGACCAACTGCCTTTCCACTCTTCATCCTCTTCATAGCTGCCCTCACTTCCTCCTTGCTAATCCGCTGAACTTCCTGATTCACTGTCCCTACATCATCCAACCTTCTCTCTCTCTCATTTTCTTCATTCATCAGCCCCTCAAAGTACTCCTTCCACCTTCTTAGCACACTCTCCTCGCTTGTCAGCACATTTCCATCTCTATCCTTGATCACCCTAACTTGCTGCACATCCTTTGCAGCTTGGTCCCTCTGTCTAGCCAATCGGTACAAGTCCTTTTCTCCTTCCTTAGTGTCTAATCTGTCATACAACTCACCATACGCCTTTTCCTTTGCCTTTGCCACCTCTCTCTTTGCTTTACGCTGCATCTCCTTGTACTCCTGTCTACTTTCTTCATCTCTCTGACTATCCCACTTCTTCTTTGCCAACCTTTTCCTCTGTATAATTTGCTGTACTTCCTCATTCCACCACCAAGTCTCCTTGTCTTCCTTCCTCTGTCCTGATGACACACCAAGTACCTTCCTAGCTGTCTCCCTCACTATTTCTGCAGTGGTTGTCCAGCCATCTGGCAACTCTTCACTACCACCCAGTGCCTGTGTTAACTCCTGCCTGAACTCCACACAACAGTCTTCCTTCTTCAACTTCCACCATTTGATCTTCGGCTCTGCCTTCACTCGCTTCCTCTTCTTGGTCTCCAAAGTCATCCTACAGACCACCATCCGATGCTGCCTAGCTACGCTCTCCCCTGTCACCACCTTGCAGTCTCCAATCCCTTTTAGATGGCGCCTTCTACATAAGATATAGTCCACCTGTGTGCACTTTCCTCCACTCTTGTACGTCACCCTGTGTTCCTCCCTCTTCTTGAAATATGTATTCACCACAGCCATTTCCATCCTTTTCGCAAAATCGACCACCATCTGTCCTTCCACATTTCTCTTCTTGACTCCATACCTTCCCATCACCTCCTCATCACCTCTGTTCCCTTCACCAACATGTCCATTGAAGTCCGCTCCAATCACCACTCTCTCCTCCTTGGGTACCCTCTCCACCATGTCGTCCAACTCATTCCAGAATTCTTCTTTTTCATCCATCTCACACCCAACTTGCCGGGCATATGCGCTGATAACATTCAGCAATAAGCCTTCAATTTCCAGCTTCATACTCATCACTCTGTCTGACACTCTCTTCACCTCCAGCACGCTCTTGACATACTCTTCCTTCAGAATTACCCCTACCCCATTACTCCTCCCATTCACACCATGGTAGAAGAGTTTGAACCCACCTCCGATACTCCTGGCCTTACTCCCCTTCCACCTGGTCTCTTGCACACACAGTATGCCTACCTTTCTTCTTTCCATCATGTCAGCCAGCTCTCTCCCTTTACCAGTCATAGTGCCAACATTCAAAGTTCCAACTCTCACCTCCACATGCCTACCCTTCCTCCTCTCTAGCTGCCTCTGGACATGCTTTCCCCCTCTCCTTCTCCTTCGCCCAACAGTAGCATAGTTTCCACCGACACCCTGCTGGTTAACAGTACCGGTGGCGGTCGTTGGTAACCCGGGCCTCGACCGATCCGGTATGTAAGTCTTATTTATGATCCGCATATTTGATTTGGCAAAGATTTTACGCCGGATTACCTTCCTGACGCAACCCTCCCCATTTGTCCGGGCTTGGGACCGGCACTAAGGATGTACTGGCTTGTGCATCCTCAGTGGCTGGGTTTGAATGTATTGAATATATATACACATATATATATATATGTATGTATTTATATGTATATGTATGTGTGTGTGTGTTTGTGTGTATATATGTATATATATATATATATATATATATATATATATATACATATATATACAGTGCATCCGGAAAGTATTCACAGCCCTTCACTTTCCCCACATTTTGTTATGTTACAGCCTTATTCCAAAATGGATAAAATTATTTTTTTTCCTCATCAATCTACACACAATACCCCATAATGACAAAGTGAAAAAGGTTTTGTAGAAATTTTTGCAAATTTATTAAAAATAAAAAACTGAAATATTGCATGTACATAAGTATTCACACCCTTTGCTGTGACACTCAAAATTGAGCTCAGGTTCATCCTGTTTCCACCGATCATCCTTGAGATGTTTCTACATCTTGATTGGAGTCCACCTCTAGTAAATTCAATTGATCGGACATGATTTGGAAAGGCACACACCTGTCTATATAAGGTCCCACTGTTGACCTTGCATGTCAGAGCAGAAACCATGCCATGAAGTCAAAGGAATTGTCTCTTCGGACCTCCGAGACAGGATTGTATCGAGGCACAGATCTGGGGAAGGGTACAAAAAAACTTCTACAGCTTTGAAGGTCCCGAAGAGCACGGTGGTCTCCATCATTCGTAAATGGAAGAAGTTTGGATCCACCAGGACTCTTCCTAGACCTGGCCGCCCAGCCAAACTGAGCAATCGGGGGAGAAGGGCCTCGGTCAGGGAGGTGACCAAGAACCCGATGGTCACTCTGACAGAGCTCCAGCGTTCCTCTGTGGAGATGGGAGAACCTTCCAGAAGGACAACCATCTCTGCAGCACTCCACCAACCAGGCCTTTATGGTAGAGTGGCCAGACGGAAGCCTCTGCTCAGTAAAAGGCACATGACAGCCCGCTTGGAGTTTGCCAGAAAGCACCTAAAGGACTCTCAGACCATGAGAAACAAGATTCTCTGGTCTGATGAAACCAAGATCGAACTCTTTGGCCTGAATGCCAAACGTCACGTCTGGAGGAAACCAGGCACCTCTCATCACCTTGCTAATACCATCCCTACAGTGAAGCATGGTGGTGGCAGCATCATGCTGTGGGGATGTTCTTCAGCGGCAGGAACTGGGAGACTAGTCAGGATGGAGGGAAAGATGAATGGAGCAAAGTACAGAGAGATCCTTGATGAAAACCTGCTCCAGAGCGCTCAGGACCTCAGACTGGGGCGAAGGTTTACCTTTCAACACGACAACGACCCTAAACACACAGCCAAGACAACAAAGGAGTGGCTTCGGGACAAGTCTGTGGATGTCCTTGAGTGGCCCAGCCAGAGCCCAGACTTGAACCCCATTGAACATCTCTGGAAAGACCTGAAAATAGCTGTGCAGCGACGCTCCCCATCTAACCTTACAGAGCTGGAGAGGATCTTCAGAGAAGAATGGGAGAAATACCCCAAATATAGGTGTGACAAGCTTGTAGCTTCATACCCAAGAAGACTTGAGGCTGTAATCGCTGCCAAGGGCGCCTCAACCAAGTACTGAGTAAAGGGTGTGAATACTTATGTACATGCAATATTTCAGTTTTTTATTTTTGATAAATTTGCAAAAATTTCTACAAAACCTTTTTCACTTTGTCATTATGGGGTATTGTGTGTAGATTGATGAGGAAAAAAAAGGAACTTAATCCATTTTGGAATAAGGCTGTAACATAACACCATGTGGGGAAAGTGAAGGGGTGTGAATACTTTCCAGATGCACTGTATATATAACATAGCATAATGTACGCCATAGCCTCTAGATGATTTGGATTCATCCAAACTAAGACATTTGATTGGCTGCTAAGACATGCATATCATATATGTATATATACATGTGTGTGTGTGTGTGGATGTATGTGTATATACATATATATACATACCTATATATAATACCTATATACATACATACATATATACATAGATATATACATATGTATGTATGTGTGTATGTATATACTATATGTGTGTGTGTGTATATATGTGTGTGTGTATGTATGTATTTATATATGTATATACTGTATGTGTGTGTGTGTGGGTGTATATATATATATGCTCATTGTCATTTGAATCGAGGTGTAACACATTTTATAGGGCCATCAACATTTTTAAAACATAAAAATACATGCTTAGTGTATATGTATATATATTTTTTTCTATAACTTTGATTGGCATATTTATACAATGCCCATGGATGTCTTATTTTTATTTGGTCAGATGTACTTATTGTAACCAGTAGAAATGTATGAAACTGGGGGCACCCCGGTGGTCACCTGGTAGAGTGTGGTACCACATAAGGCTGAGTCCTTACCGCAGCGGCCTGGGTTCGAATCCGGCCAAGGCCCCTTGCTGCATATCATAATAATAATAATAATGATAATGATGATAATAAATCAGTCATAATTATATAGCGCTTTTCTTATACTCAAAGTCGCTTTACAGTAAACAGGGTGAAACAAGACAACAGATAAACATAACAGACATGCAGGGGTGGATGGGAAGGGGGGCAAACATGCAGGGGGGGATGGGAAGGGGGGCAAACAAACAGGGGTGGATGGGAAGGGGGGCTACGAGAGGGAGAAGTGGCAGCGACACACGATGCCAGCAGTACTCTCCCACTTAAACACACTCAAAAGGGCAAGAAAAACACACAACACTGTAGACGATGTTGTGTAGGGGTTTACTCCCGTAGCCTGTTCCTCTCCCGGGGCATCCACTAGGTGGCACTATTTAACCCATAGCTGGGGGCTGGTTCATGGGTATCAGGGAATATCCACACACTGGTGGGCCTGCGTACCGCACGTCTAGGGGCCAGACCTCCTCCGAGTCCCTTGTAGTTCAGCCAGGGTCCAAGGTGTACCCAGTTACCGTGTGTCGCCACGAGGAGGCGCTACATAGGGCTTGCTGTTGGAGAGGCTATGTGCTAGCAGAGAGAGACTTGGGTGTTCTGCTCTCCTGTTCGCATTTCTGCTAGCCAGCGGTGAAGGCTGAGAGTGAGACGTGACAGACACACAACACTACACCAACACACTAGACGCTTCACAGCAACCCCACTTCTTACAGAGGAATGTCAGGCTCACATGTCATCCCCCCTCTCTCCTGTCTCTCTCTCTCTCTCTCTCTCGGCTATCGCTATCCAGTACAGGTGGAAACTGCCAAAAAAATAATGTAAAAGAAAAGTATTGAAGGGATAAGCTACGATGCTCTTCATACATGAGCTGCATGACTGTTTGGACCGGGACACATTGTGTGATTAAAATACAGACAACACATCCCAAATGCTTAAAGAACAAGTGCTAAAAGGTCATTTTGTTCATCAGCTTCATAAATGTCAAAACAGGTTTTAATGCTGGCCGTTTGCCTAAGAAGCAAACAGTCAAGCTACGCAACAGAGAAAACAAGTTGTGTTGTCTGTGAGAATAATCGAAGGTGTTCGTGCTACTTCACACCCACAATTACAGATAAGCTCAGTTTCAGCAGGCTAATGTAGAATTTGAATAATTGTATTTTTTGGATTATATTGGCAAAATGACAGCGCCACTGAGCCCAGCAGTGTAGCTCTCAGGATTCACCTTCGACTGTGTTGCTCTTAAGCCTCCTGCAGACCGTGTGACGGCCGTCTCAGAAGAAAGATGACTAAATGTGGTGATGTCTTTGGTCGTGGCTCCAACACAGTGGTCCTACGTCCCTGTGAGGCAGGTTCACTGTGAGACAGGTTCACTGTGAGGCAGGTTCCCTGTGAGACAGGTTCACTGTGAGACAGGTTCCCTGTGAGACGGGTTCACTGTGAGACAGGTTCCCTGTGAGACAGGTTCACTGTGAGACAGGTTCACTGTGAGACAGGTTCCCTGTGAGGCAGGTTCCCTGTGAGGCAGGTTCCCTGTGAGACAGGTTCACTGTGAGACAGGTTCCCTGTGAGACAGGTTCCCTGTGAGACAGGTTCACTGTGAGACAGGTTCCCTGTGAGGCAGGTTCACTGTGAGACAGGTTCCCTGTGAGGCAGGTTCACTGTGAGGCAGGTTCACTGTGAGGCAGGTTCCCTGTGAGACAGGTTCACTGTGAGACAGGTTCCCTGTGAGGCAGGTTCCCTGTGAGACAGGTTCACTGTGAGACAGGTTCACTGTGAGACAGGTTCCCTGTGAGACAGGTTCACTGTGAGACAGGTTCACTGTGAGGCAGGTTCCCTGTGAGGCAGGTTCACTGTGAGACAGGTTCCCTGTGAGGCAGGTTCACTGTGAGACAGGTTCACTGTTAGACAGGTTCACTGTGAGACAGTTTCACTGTGAGACAGTTTCCCTGTGAGGCAGGTTCACTGTGAGACAGGTTCCCTGTGAGACAGGTTCACTGTGAGACAGGTTCACTGTGAGGCAGGTTCCCTGTGAGGCAGGTTCACTGTGAGACAGGTTCACTGTGAGGCAGGTTCCCTGTGAGGCAGGTTCCCTGTGAGACAGGTTCACTGTGAGACAGGTTCCCTGTGAGACGGGTTCACTGTGAGACGGGTTCCCTGTGAGACGGGTTCACTGTGAGACGGGTTCCCTGTGAGACGGGTTCACTGTGAGACGGGTTCCCTGTGAGACGGGTTCACCTTGAGACGGGTTCCCTGTGAGGCAGGTTCCCTGTGAGACGGGTTCCCTGTGAGACAGGTTCACCTTGAGACGGGTTCCCTGTGAGACGGGTTCCCTGTGAGACAGGTTCACCTTGAGACAGGTTCACTGTGAGACGGGTTCCCTGTGAGACGGGTTCACTGTTAGACAGGTTCACTGTGAGACGGGTTCACTGTGAGACAGGTTCACTGTGAAACGGGTTCCCTGTGAGACGGGTTCCCTGTGAGACAGGTTCCCTGTGAGACGGGTTCCCTGTGAGACGGGTTCCCTGTGAGACAGGTTCACTGTGAGACGGGTTCACTGTGAGACAGGTTCCCTGTGAGACAGGTTCCCTGTGAGACGGGTTCCCTGTGAGACAGGTTCACTGTGAGACGGGTTCACTGTGAGACAGGTTCCCTGTGAGACAGGTTCACTGTGAGACAGGTTCACCTTGAGACGGGTTCACTGTGAGACAGGTTCACTGTGAGACGGGTTCAAAGACGGCCGTTATGACGGTCTTGTGACCGAAGACAACCTGGGACAAAAGTGTGACAGGGCCAGAAATGTAGGACGACCGTCTCACAGCGTGACTGCTGCTGCCAGCTGCATGTCTCCTAACAACCAATAGAAATGCAGCAGGAAGTGACGCGCTGACCAACTGGCTTCCTGCTTGGTGTCATGTTGCTCTTCCAGCGGCGTAGATTGATGACACGCTGATGCGGCGCTCGCTGATGACGTTTTTCTGGACTTGTGTGGTAGGCTGTGAGTCAGTAGTGTTGTCATGGTAGTCTACACACATCACACTTGATGTGGTACCAGGTGTATTGGACCCACATCACACAGTGTGGCCCGCAGGGACCCGACAGGACTGCTGACACCACCCAGTCTGTAGGAGGCTTTACTCTTACAAACAAGCTGCACTGTCTCATTTTAGTTGTGGTACTTGTAGTTGTGGTACGTTTAGTTGTGGTACGTTTAGTGGTGGTACTTGTAGTGGTGGTACGTTTAGTGGTGGTACTTTTAGTTGTGGTAGGTTTAGTGATGGTACTTGTAGTTGTGGTACTTGTAGTTGTGGTAGGTTTAGTGATGGTACTTGTAGTTGTGGTACTTGTAGTGATGGTACTTGTAGTTGTGGTAGGTTTAGTGATGGTACTTGTAGTTGTGGTAGGTTTGGTGGTAGTACTTGTAGTTGTGGTAGGTTTGGTGGTGGTACTTGTAGTTGTGGTAGGTTTAGTGATGGTACTTGTAGTTGTGGTACTTGTAGTTGTGGTAGGTTTAGTGGTGGTACTTGTAGTTGTGGTAGGTTTGGTGGTGGTACTTGTAGTTGTGGTAGGTTTAGTGATGGTACTTGTAGTTGTGGTGCTTGTAGTTGTGGTAGGTTTGGTGGTGGTACTTGTAGTTGTGGTAGGTTTAGTGATGGTACTTGTAGTTGTGGTACTTGTAGTTGTGGTAGGTTTAGTGATGGTACTTGTAGTTGTGGTACTTTTAGTTGTGGTACGTTTAGTGGTGGTACTTGTAGTTGTGGTACGTTTAGTGGTGGTACTTTTAGTTGTGGTAGGTTTAGTGATGGTACTTGTAGTTGTGGTACTTGTAGTTGTGGTAGGTTTAGTGATGGTACTTGTAGTTGTGGTACTTGTAGTGATGGTACTTGTAGTTGTGGTAGGTTTAGTGATGGTACTTGTAGTTGTGGTAGGTTTGGTGGTAGTACTTGTAGTTGTGGTAGGTTTGGTGGTGGTACTTGTAGTTGTGGTAGGTTTAGTGATGGTACTTGTAGTTGTGGTACTTGTAGTTGTGGTAGGTTTAGTGGTGGTACTTGTAGTTGTGGTAGGTTTGGTGGTGGTACTTGTAGTTGTGGTAGGTTTAGTGATGGTACTTGTAGTTGTGGTAGGTTTAGTGATGGTACTTGTAGTTGTGGTAGGTTTAGTGATGGTACTTGTAGTTGTGGTACTTGTAGTTGTGGTAGGTTTAGTGATGGTACTTGTAGTTGTGCTAGGTTTAGTGATGGTACTTGTAGTTGTGGTAGGTTTAGTGGTGGTACTTGTAGTTGTGGTAGGTTTGGTGGTGGTACTTGTAGTTGTGGTAGGTTTAATGATGGTAATTGTAGTTGTGGTAGGTTTAGTGATGGTACTTGTAGTTGTGGTAGGTTTAGTGATGGTACTTGTAGTTGTGGTACTTGTAGTGATGGTACTTGTAGTTGTGGTAGGTTTAGTGATGGTACTTGTAGTTGTGGTAGGTTTAGTGATGGTACTTGTAGTTGTGGTAGGTTTAGTGATGGTACTTGTAGTTGTGGTAGGTTTAGTGATGGTACTTGTAGTTGTGGTAGGTTTAGTGGTGGTAGGTGTAGTTGTGGTACTTGTAGTTGTGGTACTTGTAGTGGTGGTAGGTTTGGTTGTGGTACTTGTAGTGGTGGTACTTGTAGTTGTGGTAGGTGTAGTTGTGGTAGGTGTAGTTGTGGTAGGTGTAGTTGTGGTAGGTGTAGTTGTGGTAGGTTTAGTGATGTAGGTGTAGTGGTGGTAGGTGTAGTTGTGGTAGGTTTAGTGATGGTAGGTGTAGTTGTGGTAGGTGTAGTTGTGGTAGGTGTAGTTGTGGTAGGTTTAGTGATGGTAGGTGTAGTGGTGGTAGGTGTAGTGATGGTAGGTGTAGTGGTGGTAGGTGTAGTTGTGGTAGGTGTAGTTGTGGTAGGTTTAGTGATGGTAGGTGTAGTTGTGGTAGGTGTAGTGGTGGTAGGTGTAGTTGTGGTAGGTTTAGTGATGGTAGGTGTAGTTGTGGTAGGTTTAGTGATGGTAGGTGTAGTTGTGGTAGGTGTAGTTGTGGTAGGTTTAGTGATGGTAGGTGTAGTTGTGGTAGGTGTAGTTGTGGTAGGTTTAGTGATGGTAGGTGTAGTTGTGGTAGGTTTAGTGATGGTAGGTGTAGTGGTGGTAGGTGTAGTTGTGGTTGGTGTAGTTGTGGTAGGTGTAGTTGTGGTAGGTTTAGTGATGGTAGGTGTAGTTGTGGTAGGTGTAGTGGTGGTAGGTGTAGTTGTGGTAGGTTTAGTGATGGTAGGTGTAGTGGTGGTAGGTGTAGTTGTGGTAGGTGTAGTTGTGGTAGGTGTAGTGGTGGTAGGTGTAGTGATGGTACTTGTAGTTGTGGTAGGTGTAGTTGTGGTAGGTGTAGTTGTGGTAGGTGTAGTGATGGTACTTGTAGTTGTGGTAGGTGTAGTTGTGGTAGGTGTAGTGATGGTGCTCATTACGTGATCCGTAGTTTAGCTTTGTAAGACAGAAGCAGTGGAGTGCTGATGTTTGGGCCTTCTCCCCCCCCTCCCCCCCCCCCCCCCTGTGAATATGCTGAACCTGAGCAGCAGCTCAGGTTCCACATGTGGCGCTTGATGAAACTTCCTGTGTGTTGTTCTGTCTGCAGGCATTCTGGAGGAGTCTTTACAGCAGTACGGCAGCTTGATACCCATTCATGTAGATGACATTGTTCAGACGCTTCAAGACATCTTCAGTGAGAACTTCTCACAGCCACACAGGTTTGACACGCACACACACACACACACACCAACACACACACACACACACCAACACACACACACACACACACCAACACACCAACACAACTCTCACGATTATGTAGGTTGTGCTCTTCTTTCTGTGCATTGATCCGTGTTCCCTTGTGGGTATTCCACTGTCACAGTGACATCGTTAATGGTGTCACACTTATGGAAACACATATTTGGTGTGTATATATATTGTATGTATATATATATATTATTTTTTTTTAACAATGTATTGATTTTACATTGTACGATGAAAAATCAATAAAGACAAAAATCAGTAAAGTCAGCATCATTGGGCAACAAATTACACTACAAATGTTAACTTTGACAAACCAACAAGACATGCCCCCACCCCCCCAACACCCACTTGTTCTCTCTTAACATCCCCCTTGTGTTTAGAGCCAAAATGAATAAAAACAGGACAAAATCAATCGCACAATTCAGTGGTACCGCTAACAAAATAAAGATATACACAGACAAAAAAATTACATCATTGCAACAACATTTCCAAACGTGCCTCCATCCCCTTGTGGAGTCTGCCCCTCACATCTTCCAGTACCCTGTCCTCAGTTGCCCTCCTGTAAGAGCTCCCCTATATCTCCATCTTTTATAAAATCAACGAATGGTTTCCAGATTCCTTCATAAACACCCGTTTTGTTTTTCAAGGCATGCGTTATTCTCTCTGTTGACATACGGTGGCGCCCTATTCTTAACCCGAGTACGTGTTGTAGGGGCAACGGTGTTCTTCCAGGTCAAAGCTGTCCGTGGTTTTGCCTGCAGTACACCAAAATCAGTACATGTGTATTCTTTAATCCTCAAGTTGAGATGTGTCGGGTACATGTGTAACGATATCGCCTTGGAGTCCAGAGGGATATTTACACACAAAATGATCATGGTCGTATCGATCGTATCGATCGATCGTATTAATTTGGTGTGTGTATTTGAAATATTTTCTCAGATGCTTTTAAATTTGTGACAGATAAATGCAGATACATGTTTGCTGTCTATATAGCGTGTCTGGGGTTGATGAAGAAGAAGACTCACAATGGTTGTGTGGCATGAGTGCTCAGTGCCAGTGGCCACAGACGGTCTGTGTTCATGTGGTTGGCTGTGGAAGAAAGAGATGGAGTTTTGGGGGGCAGTTAAGTTGTTGATTAGGGCCCCTGGTTGTGGAAAGGCGGTTATTGTGGCCGCTCGTTGTAGTTGTTATCTTTGGATATCGGCTTTATGGCGGCGAGACACTGGAATAGGCTACGTTATAGCCAGGATGGGAAGCAGGTGCCTGGATTTCTGAAGGGCTTTCACATTTGGTCTGTTAACTGGAGTCTGGAGTTGTTCTGGCCTCCTCTCCCCTGCCTCTGATGGTCCGCTTTCACACTGGAGTCTATCGCTTCTAAAGGCCCAGACACGCCATACCGACGAGTGGCGACGAGGGCCGACTGTCGTGTCACCTCACCTCGCCTGCCGTCCGGGCCAAAAAGTGGCACTTGAACACACCGCAAAGACTACAGCTGACGGCCAGCTAGCGTGTACGTTCTGCACTGATTCGCTGAGCTGAGCAGCCAATCAGAGTGACCTCTCTCACCGGCGGGCTCCGCCCATTCAACGTGCTGAATCGGCCGAAAGCTACCGACAGGGGTCCGACTAGTGCCGACGGTGCGGGACACGCTACAAAAACTAGGGTCACAGATGCTCACTGACGGCCCGACGTTGGCCGAGGGCCGATCGTGGGCCTGCGGTGTCAGGGCCTTAACCAGGGTACATCTGCATAATACGTTCATCATCAACCGGCAGCCGCTTGTTTACCAGCATTGCCAGGCAACGAGGGTTGCAGGAGCGTGCGCTTGGTCTGAGCTAAAGATGGAAAACATTATCCCCTCACAGTTTTGGCAGGGCTTCTGCTGATTCTGCTGCCACAGGCAGGATGATGTGAACCAGTGACACTGTACGGTGCACCCGCTCGTGCAGTAGCTGGACGTGGTCTTTGAGGAGACGGGCACTACCGAGAAATGCATTTGCTGCCATTACTGGCGGTGCATTCTCACACATGTAGGAGAGGTCGTCAGTGGACCTGCTGCTGCCCAGAGTTAGCTGTACATTACACACTACATGTACATTTCTGCCATACTTGCAGTTCATTTCGTCACATGAAACCAGATCGCTTTCATACCGATCCTGGACGGCACTGCGGTTTGCATGAAGCGGGCTCTAGACCACACTTTTTAAATGGACTTGAGTTCGATTCCTTGGCTTCCAAAGGAAAAAAGTTTCACACCAATCAAATGACCTGAACTTTATGGTCAAACAGACCCAGGTCTACACCAGAAGCTCTGATAAGAAAACACCCCTGAGGTGTTTGGGGGGGGTAAATTGCAACCAATGTTGTCCACTGAGCAGATGATACGAGTTAATACTGTTTAAGTGTTGTTGCCCCACAACTCCTTAATACAACCTTCTCCGGGGTTTCTAAAATGAGCACATTTTCAATGAGCCTGCAGTGACTGAGAACTGGGGAATTAGACCCATTTCATTCTGTTCTGTCTGTTTAGTTCTGAGACCCGATGTTAACCAGAGCTTTTATAAACCGAGGGACACAACCGAAAGACACGAGAGCTGTTATTAATCCTGCTGCATAGCCAGACTTTTGACTAGCGGCATAGTCTGATCCACAGTACCCTTTTATGGGTTCAAGTCACCTACTTTGACCGGAAAAGGTCCCCCCCCCCTTTTTCTCCCCAATTGTATCCGGCCAATTACCCCACCCTTCTGAGCCGTCCCGGTCTCTGCTCCGCCCCCTCTGCTGATCCGGGGAGGGCTGCAGACTACCACATGCCTCCTCCAATACGTGTGGAGTCACCAGCCGCTTCTTTTCACCTGACAGTGAGGAGTTTCTCCTAGGGGACGTAGTGCGTGGGAGGATCACGCTATTCCCCCCAGCCCCTCCCCCCGAGCAGGCGCCCCGACCGACCAGAGGAGGCGCTAATGCAGCGACCAGGACAGATACCCACATCCGGCTTCCCACCCGCAGACACAGCCAATTGCGTCTGTAGGGACGCCCGACCGAGCCGGAGGCAACACGGGGATTCGACCCGGCGATCCCCATGTTGGCAGGCAATGGAATAGACTGCTATGCTACCCAGACGCCCCAGAAAAGGTCTTTTGATTAACGCTCAGAACGACCAACCACACACCGCTGCTTTCGCATTGACGTTTAAGAACGGTCAGGTCTGAAACATTGTTACTAGAACAACCCACCCGTGTAAAATGAGCCCTCACGTAGGATGGCTGAGCGGTCCCAAAGTGAGGGAGTGCTGATGTCTCTCAGGGGTGAGATGCCATGAATTCCACAGTTTTTCTCAAGCAAAGTGATGAACTCTTTGGCACAAACACTCATTGTTCTTGTTGGTTTTGGTTGCTGCTGTGGTTTTGTTGCAGGACGGTTGTTTCTGGGTGTACTGATAACAAGCTATGCACCCTTGTCATCCAGAAGTGCGTAGACACTCTTGTGATGACATTGTGGATAGCCAATTCCCAATGACCGCCGCGGGTTTTAAACTCTATATTGTGTCAAGGTAAATACCCAGTAGAGATATTAATGCATTACATGTGTCAGTGTGTCTGTTAAGAAACTAACTGACACCAACATTACCATGTTAACAACTTTAGGACTATTTTTAAACAATTTAAAATGGCCGCTGTCCAACGCCCGTAAATACTGCAGCGCCTCGGTGGTAGTCATGGTGCGTCTGTAGCGGCGTCTGTAACTAGACATGTTGGACATCATCCCTCATCAAGTTTAGACTATTTGTCTGCACTGGAGGGCGCTAGTGTGTTTCTAGGACACAGCAATGAACTTGCCGAAGGAAATGATGCGACCAACACACGTCATCAATGCCGACATGACACCCACCATCACGCACACATTACGAGTGGCCATTTTGACCACCCATGGTCGTTTTAGGTAGAGCTTATCATAACTTGTTTTTGTGTGCAATAGATCTGAAACTAATTTTAATGCAAATATATACAATTTTAGGAGAATTCATGGAGTGTCAGGTCTGGACCCCCCCCCCCAAAAGTTATTAAACTGTGAAAATCCAGAATCTTCAAAATGACTGCTTGGTCGGTCTGGTGTTGAAAGACAGTGATATCAGTCGTACCAGAGTTTAGGAGGGGGTCAGTAATGGCAAAGCCAGAATTCGGCTGGCTGGTGCTACAGCACAGAACTGTTTCGCTCCTACGGTTTATATTTCTTACGGCGATGCTTCGACAAAGAGAGGGCAAATCCACATTTCAAATCCAAACATATTACGAGTCACACTCTCACAGAAGGTGGGGTAGTGTTTTCATTTATGATGATGTAACTGGGATCAAAGCGAACAAATGAAATTGCCGGGTGTGTGTGATGTGTCCTCCTCAGGAAAGCGGTGGTGCAACATGTAATTCAGTCCTTTCAGCGGTCATCGGGCACTGCACTGGTGCGAACATTCCGTGTCAACTACAAACGCCACGTCCTGACCATGGATGACCTCAGCACGTTGTATGGACAGAACTGGCTCAATGACCAGGTATCTCCCACTGACCTAACCCTGTCTGTTGCACTAAGCACGTCTTTCCTGCGAAGCAGCCCGCCGATGCTGTGCAGCCTGCACTGCTTATCTAGCTAGACCTCAGTGGCTCTGGGGGGGGGGGGGGGGGCACACCAAAAGCAGTGTGTTTTACACACCCAGCTGCTGGCTGGACAGCCTGATATTAAAACATGTCCAGCCAGCTATGTTTTCTGTTTTCTTTCTTTCAGCAAGCTGCTTCTCCTGACTCTGATCAGTCTATAAGGAGCTTTCTATTGGTCATGAAAATGAAACTATCACTCAGTGCTTGTTTGTGTATATGTGCTTGCACAATTAGTCGTCAGATAGTTGTCTGCGTCTTACGGCTCTTCAGTTACCAGATAAGTTTATTACACTTTTTTTTGTTTTTTTGTTTTTTTTGTTATTGCAAGGTACTGCTCATTGCTAGTTCTCATAGCTGCATCAGTATGGAGTGATTTAGAAGATGGTTTGATGGTTTTTCCTCTAAACTGCTTCACCAAACCAAACTTCTACTTCTCTCTCTCTCTCTCTCTCTTTTTGTTGGCTTTTCCCCCCTCTTTCTGCACAATTGTACCCGGCCAATTACCCTATTTTCCGAGCCGTCCCGGTCTCTGCTCCACCCTCTCTGCTGATCCGGGGAGGGCTGCAGACTACCACATGCCTCCTCCCATACATGTGGAGTCACCAGCTGCTTCTTTTCACCTGACATTGAGGAGTTTCGCCAGGAGCACGTAGCGCGTGGGAGGATCACCCTATTCCGCCCAGTTCCCCCTCCCCCCCCGAACAGGCGCCCCGACCGACCAGAGGAGGCGCTAGTGCAGCGACCAGGACACATACCCACATTTGGCTTCCCACCCACAGACACGGCCAATTGTGTCTGTAGGGATGTCACGACCAAGCCAGAGGCAACACAAGGATTCAAACCAGCGATCCCCGTGTTGGGAGGCAACGGAATGGACCGCTGCAGACCAAACTTTCACTTCTATGTGACAAGCGTTGTCTGACAGTTGGTTGAATGGGTCAGAAACGTTGTTGCCATGGAGCAGCCACTTTATTGCCATGACGTTTATCTGCTTAAGTACAATGACATGAGTAAGAAGACTGAAGAAAAGGACGGGATTTGATCCGTCACCTCCCAGTGTGATGTCAAAATGGACTTGATTTTGCAATGGCTTGTTGCCTGTGCACCTGGTGGAATACCAGGCTTAAAAATGTGCGACGTAATAAAAGGACCTTAAAGTAAGCCTTTGCTGTGTTTGCCCAAGTCAGTCCTATTTTAAGTAGTAGAGGCCTTTCATCCAGAGAAAGCTGCTCAATAACCGCACAACATGTTGAAATATTTGTTGCCATTCTTTGTTTTTAATTTTAAGATGAATAGAGCCAAAACCATTTTAGCTCAAATTGCGGAGAATCCCCCCAGTCCCCAGCTGGACATTGCGTACAAAAATGTCACGCCCTTTTAAAAGGAACTCTTCCATGACTGCAACATTTCGATTTGTTTCTGAGCATTTGCTCTAGACAGCTTTCATCGAGGCAAAGGAAGTAAAGAAATGTTCTTTCATGTGGCATCACCGTTCATTGTTTTTGTCTTTTTCAGGTCATGAATATGTATGGTGACCTTGTCATGGATTCCGTGCCAGACAAGGTAAGGCCGTAATAGAAGCATTTGTAGGCCACAAATAATTTTTCTTAAGAAGATCAACCTATTGCATATTGCTGTCAGTTGAAAACCTTGTAGCTCAAAGAAGTCCACTAATTTTCAGAAAAAAAAGTAGCCTTATTTTTGTGACAGCCAAGTACAGTGCTTTGCAAAAGTATTCAGCCCACTTGACAGTCATCAGTAATGTCTGGATTATAAAAGATACTCACACATCTGTTGCTGATCAATATTGTTGTTGTGAACCCATAAGCTCTAACAGCATGTTCCCACAGCCAACACAAGTTATGTTTCACTGACTTTTTATTCATAAATTAAAAACTAAAATGTAGCGCTTGCATAAGTATTCAACCCCCACATACCAGTACTTTGTAGAGTACCCTTTTATTGCAGTAACAGCCATGATTCTCTTGGGGTAAGTATGTACAAGCTTTGACGTTCCTCTGGAGTAACTGTTACCCATTCTTCTTGGCAGAATTTGTACAGGTCTTTCAGGTTGGTGGGATGGAACCTCTGGACTGCGATTTTCAGTCTGTGCCACATATTTTCAATGGGGTTGAGGTCTGGACTTTGACTTGGCTGCTCCAAAACCTTCACCTTTTTGTTGCTGAGCCATGCCATTTTTGCTTAGGATCATCGTCCTGCTGGAAGGTGAACCTCTCCCGAGCTTCAGTTTTATGGCAGACTGCAACAGGTTTTCGTCCATATTCCCTGTATTTAGCGCCATCCATTCTTCCCTCACTGTGAACAAGGTTCCCAGTGTCTGCAGATGAAAAGCAACCCCATAACTTTATGCTGCTGCCACCCTGCTTCACAGTAGGGGGGGGTGTTCTTTTAGAACTTGAGCAGTGTTAGGTTTGCACCACATAACGCTTTGAGGTTTGGCCTAAAAGCTCAACTTTCATCTCATCTGACCACAAAACCTTTACCCACATCCTAACTGGGTCTCTCTCAGGCTTGGTAGCAAACTCCAACCGTGCTTCTATATGCATAGTTTTGAGCAACGGCTTCTTTCTTGCACCCTCCCATACAGGCCAGATTTATGGAGAGCCGTGATATGGTTGACTCATGCACATTTACTGCAGTTTCAGCCACTGACCTCTGGAGCTCCTTCAGAGTGACTGCAGGATCATATGTGGCTTTCCTCACCAGCCAACGTCTTGCTCGGACACTTAGCTTTGAGGGACAGCCTGTCCTACAAAGTGTCTGGGTGGTGTGATACAGCTTCCACTTTCTGACAGTGGATCCAACAGTGTTCCTGGGACATCCAAACACTTGGATATTGTTTTGTGTCCCTTTCCCGCCTTCTGCATTTTAATCACTTTATCTCTTACTTCAGTATTCTGCTGCTTTGGCTTCATTTTCTGATGGAGTGCATGCCCGGCTAATGAACTTTACACAGAGAGGTATTTATACCATAAACCAGACCGTTACTTTAACATCTTACAGGTGCACGCTAATTATGTCCCATTGTGTTAACCTGAGTTTGTTTTAGGAATAATTTGTCATTTTGTAAACTTTGAGCTTTCAGAGCACAAGTGGTTGAATACTGATGCAAGCACTATTATTTTACTTTTTAATTTATTCATAAAGAGTCAGTGAAACATAACTTTTTTTGTGAGACATAATTTTGTATGGTACCAGAATATCAGAAATCAGAATCAGAAGCACTTTGTCATTTCAATTCATGTACAAGAACGTGATGAAAATGCATTCAGATTTATCCTTCATGGGTGAGGAAACACCATGACATCATCAGTCAGGCTTTGACCTGTTTTTCCATTTTGTCGACGTTAGTTAAGAACAATTTTACCACGTCTCAACTGCACTTGATTGGGCATAGAAGTAGTAGTAGTAGTAGTAGTCCCAACCTGGCTGAGATAGGCGTGTTTTCATCCATTAGTATCGGCGATATTAAGCGTAATCAAACTCAGATCCTTTGTCTATTTTGCCCCCTTTCACTCCGTCTGCGCCAGCAGTCATATAGGTGTGGTAAACAGCCCATTGCGTTGTGTCCAGGTTTCCAGAACTAACCACATCCACAGTTTGTAGCAGTGAGGCAGTGTTTTAAAAAGTCAGAAACAAGCAGCTTAAGTGTCTGCAGTGTGGAACTTCTTTACATTGCAAAATGAAAGCAGCTCAACAGCCGGTTTCAGTCTGCAGTGCTAGTGTTTCATGAGGAGGAGTAACCAAGCTACTGTCAGTACGGCCAGTACTGTAGTAATGCACCTGAGAAGATGGCCAGTACTGTAGTAATGCACCTGAGAAGACGGCCAGTACTGTAGTAATGCACCTGAGGAGATGGCCAGTACTGTAGTAATGCACCTGAGAAGACGGCCAGTACTGTAGTAATGCACCTGAGAAGATGGCCAGTACTGTAGTAATGCACCTGAGGAGATGGCCAGTACTGTAGTAATGCACCTGAGAAGACGGCCAGTACTGTAGTAATGCACCTGAGAAGATGGCCAGTACTGTAGTAATGCACCTGAGAAGATGGCCAGTACTGTAGTAATGCACCTGAGAAGATGGCCAGTACTGTAGTAATGCACCTGAGAAGATGGCCAGTACTGTAGTAATGCACCTGAGGAGATGGCCAGTACTATAGTAATGCACCTGAGAAGATGGCCAGTACTGTAGTAATGCACCTGAGGAGATGGCCAGTACTGTAGTAATGCACCTGAGGAGATGGCCAGTACTATAGTAATGCACCTGAGAAGATGGCCAGTACTGTAGTAATGCACCTGAGGAGATGGCCAGTACTGTAGTAATGCACCTGAGAAGATGGCCAGTACTGTAGTAATGCACCTGAGGAGATGGCCAGTACTATAGTAATGCACCTGAGAAGATGGCCAGTACTGTAGTAATGCACCTGAGAAGATGGCCAGTACTGTAGTAATGCACCTGAGGAGACGGCCAGTACTGTAGTAATGCACCTGAGAAGATGGCCAGTACTGTAGTAATGCACCTGAGGAGATGGCCAGTACTGTAGTAATGTACCTGAGAAGATGGCCAGTACTGTAGTAATGCACCTGAGGAGATGGCCAGTACTATAGTAATGCACCTGAGAAGATGGCCAGTACTGTAGTAATGCACCTGAGAAGACGGCCAGTACTGTAGTAATGCACCTGAGGAGACGGCCAGTACTGTAGTAATGCACCTGAGAAGATGGCCAGTACTGTAGTAATGCACCTGAGGAGATGGCCAGTACTGTAGTAATGCACCTGAGAAGATGGCCAGTACTGTAGTAATGCACCTGAGAAGACGGCCAGTACTGTAGTAATGCACCTGAGGAGACGGCCAGTACTGTAGTAATGCACCTGAGGAGATGGCCAGTACTGTAGTAATGCACCTGAGGAGATGGCCAGTACTATAGTAATGCACCTGAGAAGATGGCCAGTACTGTAGTAATGCACCTGAGAAGATGGCCAGTACTGTAGTAATGCACCTGAGAAGATGGCCAGTACTGTAGTAACGCACCTGAGAAGAAGTCACTCAGAGAAGTAGGAGTTCATATATTTCTCTTTGCAGTGTACTTCAGTCAGTTTTTATAAAGTTTTTTAACAACTGTTGTTTTCGATATTAATTCCGTTGTTTTGACGCCGCTGCGGTGGCCCAGTGGTTAGCACTGTTGGCTAACGACAAGAAGGTCCCGGGTTCGAATCCCAGGTCCTTTCTAATTTTATTTCTTAAAGATTATTTTTTTAGCGTTTTCTGCCTTTATATGATAGCGATAGTCCAGAGAGACAGGAAAGAGAGAGGGGATGACATGCAGCAAAGAGCCCAGGCTGGATTCCAACCCAGGCTGCTGCAGTAAGGACTCAGCCTTATGTGGTACACACTCTACCAGGTGACCCACCAGGGCACCCCATCCCAGGTTCTTTCTGTGTGGAGTTGGCGTGTTCTCCCGGTGTCTGTGTGGGTTTCCTACAGGTGCTCCAGTTTCCTCCCACCATCAGAAAGACATGCATGTTAGGGTTAATACTCCTGCCTGCTCCCCTGAGCAAGGCAACAGGAAAAAGAAATGGAGTCGGTCCCCGGGCGCTGCACCACAGCTGCCCACTGCTCCTATACAGTTGGATGGGTTCAGTGCAGAGAACAAACTGAGCGTGTAACAAGACATTTTGACTCAACTTGTATGAGACGGTGCATAAGATGACAGACTACAGCAACCACCTGAGATTCAGCCTCAGGTGCAGACAGACTGGGATTACACCTAAGAAGAGTACATCTGTCACCATCTTACAATGCTGTGATTGCAACTATTCCCCAATCCTCAGTGAATAGTATACGTGGCCATTGTAACTCTAGTTAATGGTCATGGCCATCTGCATATCAAACTGGTCGCTGGTTTCGGTTGTGACGCAACTGTGTCGGTTTCAGTCGTTGTGCCACTGTATTGTGTATAAGGGTGGGGACACCTGCAGTCAGCTGAGACTGATGAAGTTACTTAGTCGAGTGAGGAAACGTTTCTCCCACTAAATGTTGTGTCCAGATGAGCTGATTCACCTTTCTGGGATTTCCTTTCCTGCATTATTGAGCATCAAGACAATGAACAGATTTGGTGCTATTTTGTTTCTTTGTGCGAGGCTACTAATTTGCTGAGAATATCTCATCTAAACTGGATTGGTTGACTAACTTTAACGTTACTAAGGCGTTCACTGTGATACTGTATTACATAGGAAAATATAAACATCAGATTGGGAGTTGGTATCGGCAGATACTCAACGTGAAATGTCTTGGATCGGGTCGGATGCAACAAAAAACTTGATCGGGACACCCCTAATATTATCCCACTGGATCTTTTGTTGACAAGAATCAGAATCATGTTTATTGGCTATGTAGATTCTCACTACCTGGAATGTGACTGTGGTTCCATGGCTCTCTCAGTGTACTGAACATAGAATAACAATAGGGAGTTGTTCCTTATCCGATGAGAGGGTCTGAGGACAGGATGTTGTGTTGCTGTTAAGCCCACTGAGGCAAATTTGTAATTTGTGATATTGGGCTATACAAATAAAATTGATTTGATTTGATTTGATTTAACAACACTACAACACAACAGTCTTCAGATATATACACAAGGTCTGACTTATACAGGAGAAATAAGAGGTGATAAGGTGCAGTGGTGACGAGAATATATCAGAGATGCTGAAATACATGTTAGCAGCTTACTGACATACATGCCTGAGGTAGATGGACATGACAGAGTGTACCAGTATCCGTACAATGTACAGCACAGTATATACTACATGTACAGTACAGTATATACAACAAGTACAGTGCAGTATATACTACATGTACGGTACAGTATATACTACATGTACGGTACAGTATATACTACATGTACGGTACAGTATATACTAGTATACATATATATACACTAATATACTTCCTCTATATAGCAAAGTATACAGAGGAAGAGGTTGGCAAAGAAGAAGTGGGATAGTCAGAGAGATGAAGAAAGTAGACAGGAGTACAAGGAGATGCAGCGTAAAGCAAAGAGAGAGGTGGCAAAGGCAAAGGAAAAGGCGTATGGTGAGTTGTATGACAGGTTAGACACTAAGGAAGGAGAAAAGGACTTGTACCGATTGGCTAGACAGAGGGACCGAGCTGCAAAGGATGTGCAGCAAGTTAGGGCGATCAAGGATAGAGATGGAAATGTGCTGACAAGCGAGGAGAGTGTGCTGAGAAGGTGGAAGGAGTACTTTGAGGGGCTGATGAATGAAGAAAATGAGAGAGAGAGAAGGTTGGATGATGTAGGGATAGTGGATCAGGAAGTTCAGCGGATTAGCAAGGAGGAAGTGAGGGCAGCTATGAAGAGGATGAAGAGTGGAAAGGCAGTACAGTACAGTATTAACAACATGTACATTACAGTATATACTGCATGTACAGTACAATATATACTGCATGTACAGTACAATATATACTGCATGTACAGTACAGTATATACTACATGTACAGTACAGTATATATACTACATGTACAGTACAGTATATACTACATGTACAGTACAGTATATACAGCATGTACAGTACAGTATATATTACATGTACAGTACAGTATATATTACATGTACAGTACAGTATATACAACATGTACAGTACAGTATATACTACATGTACAGTACAGTATATACTACATGTACAGTACAGCATATACAACATGTACAGTACAGTATATACTACATGTACAGTATATACTACATGGTTGGATGTATTGACAGTGTTCATTTGAATGACAGCCTGCAGAAAGAAACTGTTTTTATATCTGGTTGTTTTGGGGTACAGTGCTCTATAGCGCCTACCAGAGGGGAGGAGTTGGAACAGGTTGTGACCAGGGTGTGATGGGTCTGCGGTGATGTTGCCTGCCCGTTTCCTGAGTCTGGAGGTGTAGAAGTTCTGAATGGAGGACAGGCTGGCACCAATGGTTTTCTCTGCAGACTTAACTCACCGTTGTAGTCTGTCCCCGTCCTGTTTGGTGGCCGATCCAAACCAGACAGTGATGGAGGTGCCGAGGACAGACTGGATTATTGCAGTGTAGACCTGAATCAGAAGTTCCTGAGGCAGGTTGAACTTCTTGAGCTGGTAGAGAAAGTACATCCTCTGCTGGACCTTTTTGATGATTGTGTCTATGTTGGATGCCCACCTTAGGTCCTGGGAGACTGTGGAACCCAGAGATATGTAGGTTTTCACCAGACACTGTGCTGTTGAGTATGGGGGGGGGGCAGTGTTGGGGGCGGGGAGGGGGGCTCCTCCTGAAGTCCACTGTCATCTCCACAGTTTTGAGCGTGTTCAGCTCCAGGTTGTTATGACCGCACCAGAGGGCCAGCTGACCAACCTCCTGTCTCTATGCAGACTCGTCACCATCCCGGATAAGGCCGATGATGGTTGTGTTGTCTGCAGACTTCAGGAGTTTAACAGATGGGTCACCTGAGGTGCAGTCATTTGTGTAGAGGGGAGAGCACACATCCCTGGGGGGGGCACCACTGCTGATTGTTCAAGTGCTGGATGTGATTTTTCCCCAGCCTCACCTGCTGCCTCCTGTCTGTCAGGAAGTTTTTAACCCACTGGCAGATGGGGGCTGGAACAGTGAGCCGGGTGAGTGTGGAGTGGAGGATATCTGGGATGATGGTGCTGAACCCTGAGCTGAAGTCCACAAACAGGACCCTTGCATATGTCCCTGGGGAGTCAAGGTGTTGGAAGATATAGTGTAATCCCATGTTGACTGCAGCATTGACTGACCTGTTTGCTTGGTAGGCAAACTACAGGGGGTCGAGCGGGGGGCCCGTGATGTCCTTCGGGTGGGCCAACACCAGTCTCGAAGGATTTCGTGACCAGGCAATGGGCCTGTAGTCATTTAATCCTGTGATGCGGGGTTTCTTTGGGACTGGGATGATAGTGGAGCTGTTGAAGCAGGAGGGGACTTCACACAGCTCCAGTGATCTGTTGAAGATCAGTGTGAAAATGGGGGCCAGCTGGTCAGCATAGACTTTCTGACAGGAGGGTGACACGCCATCTGGGCCCGGTGTCTCCCTGGTGTTTTGTCTCTGGAAGAGCTGGCACATGTCCTCAACACAGATCCTGAGTGCGGGTGGGGGGGTTGGTGGGGAGGGTGGAGGGGCTGGCAGGGAGTGCAGTTGGTTGTGTGTTGTGGCTGGACAGGGTGATGGGTGTGGACGTGTGTTTATCAGATGTGCAGTAAAACCCATTTAGGTCATCAGCCAGTTTATAGTTCCCTGCAGGGTGGGGTGGGGACTCTCCTGTAGTTGGTCGTGTCTTGCCAACCTCTTCAGACTGATGCTAGGTTGTTTGCGGAAAACCTCTTTTTCAAGTTTTCAGAGTAGCACCTTTTTACCACTCTGGTAGTAGCTGGTCAAACTGGGGGAACACTTGTAAGCATGACGTCTTGCATAGCCAAACACTATCAAGTGACAGTACAATGATTTAAAAAATGGATCCCCATGCACAGCCTTTCATTCTGGCCAGGGGGGGAGGTGTCTCTGTGCTAACTCTTGCTCCATTATGTAATATACTGGTTAAGATTCAAAGCCAGTTCTCTGTGGATTAACTTTATCATGGGAAGTGATTGAGTGAATGGACCACATGTAACCGTCACATATGTTGCAAATCACAAGTAGTTTTGGGAAAAACTTAGTGTGTAATATTTCTATAAAGCCAAACTGAATAAGGATGTTCAAGTGGTGTAGTTAAATATTTCCCATGAGATATAATAATTAATACTAGATGAAGTGATACTGCCCAACCCTCTGAGACGCAACTGGGCCAAGGTCCACATTCGGTCCGTAGTAATGACACATAATGTGGACATATCTTTAACCAGTGTTTAAGCTGCTCTTTCTTTTTTTTTTTTACATCAAACATGGGCAAAGAGAAAGGAAAGGATTGATTTGAATCTTTTTTGGGGGGGGGGGTTTACTCCCCTTTTCTCTCCAATTGTACTTGACCAATTACCCCCACTCTTCCGAGCCGTCCCGGTCTCTGCTCCACCTCCTCTGCTGATCCGGGGAGGGCTGCAGACTACCACATGTCTCTTCCAAGACATGTGGAGTCACCAGCCGCTTCTTTTCACCTGACAGTGAGGAGTTTCACCAGGGGGACGTAGCATGTGGGAGGATCACACTACCCCCCAGTTCCCCCTCCCCCCGAACAGGCGCCCCGACTGACCAGAGGAGGCGCTAGTGCAGCGACCAGGACACATACGTACCCACATCTGGCTTCCCACCCGCACACACGGCCAATTGTGTCTGTAGGGATGCCTGACCAAACCAGAGGTAACACGGGGATTTGAACCAGCGATCCCCATGTTGGTAGGCAACAGAATAGACCGCCACGTCACCCGGACGCCCTTAGATTGGAATCTTTTTTGGCAACAATAACAGCTGTCATGCCTGATTGAAATCGGCATGGGCTGGCAATGCACCGGAAATGGACACCTCCATCAGACAGCCCAGTATGAAAATCCAAATTCTAATTGTTAAAACTGGAAATTCTGGTGTTAGCTGGCTAAAAATTAATATGGAATGGCAGTCTATTAAATCCATCTCAGCTAGTCAAACAGCAACTAAAAAGGAAGTGGAACCCTGCCCAGTTGGGTCAACCGGAAAGATTGACCCAATGACACGAACGTCCACTATATCTGAGCTAGGTGCACCTTTAGTGAACTAGCTAGCATTGGCTAGTTGTATATGGTGAACAACTTGACACCAGCACACCAGAGGTCAGTAAGTAGTGCTGTGAAAAAGTTGTCAAGAACAGTATTCACTTTGTTTCTGGGCAGTAAATGATGTCATCACCTGGACTAGTAGAACCACTGCAGTACAAGTGGCAGGGTCCTACCTTTTCTTGCAGTATAATACCCATCACTAAGCATCAGTGAAGTTATAAACAATGATTTGAAAGGGTTTCCTGGGGTCAAGGGGCATAATATCTTTTCAATCTCCTTCGCTATATAATTAATAAAAGATATTAAAAATCACCCAATGTTTGTTTTAATGCTTTTTCCTCACGACAGCAATACAGTTTCAGCAGTGAACAGTTGCTACACTCAGTCATGTCTCTCTGCGTTTGATAAAATGATCCCTTAAAACAAACAGTATTAACTCGGCATTAGCGACAGCCGTTTTTTGTTCTTGGTGTCTGCCAACGTCATTATGTAACCTGCTCTCTCTTTCCCAGGTCCACTTTTTCAACAGCTTCTTTTATGACAAGCTGAGGACAAAAGGCTATGAAGGAGTCAAACGGTGGACAAAAAATGTAAGTGGATGCCACGAGATGGATCCTTCCTCCACCCTCTAGACCAGGGGTGGCCAGTCTTATCCCAAAAGGGCCAGTGGGGGTGAAGGTTTTTGTTCTAACTAAGCAATGGGCTCTGTGCATAACTGTAGTCCACTGACTTCCTGTTTCTACTGCAGCGGTCATACCAGTTTCCTGTTTGTTGGTGCGTGCTATTGACAATGGCATATTTTTGGCGATGCCTGCAAGATTTACCATGGTGTAGAGGAGCTCAATCAGGAGTCGTGACAACTTTCTCTTTCGGCTACACAACGTGCACAATTTATTCCTTCACCATTACAACAACACAAAAACCCCGCGCAGCGGAAGTGTGTCACTGTAAACACGAACCGAGAAAACAGCAGCTGTAATCAAACAGCTGTAATCAAACAGCCCAAGCATGACCCAAGGCAGTTTGTCGACCCAGCGGTCGTCCTTGAGGGTAGCCCGCAATGCGGCCTTCATCAAGCGATGGAACCTCTCGACCAATCCATTCGCTTGAGGGTGATACGCTGTGGTGCGATGGAGCCTCACCCCTAAACCCGCGGCGATCTCCTCCCAGAGCGCTGACGTGAATTGCGGCCCTCTGTCCGAGGAGAGGTCAGATGGGGTGCCAAAGCGGGCGACCCAGGTTCCGATGAACGCTCGGGCAACCTCAGGCGCTGTCGTGGACGAAAGCAGGACGGCCTCTGGCCATCGCGTGGTCCTGTCGACCATGGTGAGCAGGTATGTGAAACCACGGGAGGGGGGTAGGGGGCCTACCAGGTCCACATTCACGTGGTTTCGAACCTCTCCCGATTAATTAAATAAATGCTCCCGATTCTGAGGAATCGGGAGCATTTATTTAATTTGGAATGAAATATCATTTTCCCCAGCCCATGGCATTGCAGCACAAAGACAAAAAAACACCTATCCAAACTACAAGAACACAGATATCCAAACTACAAAAAACAACAAAAACTACAAAGATATCTCAACATATTAAAAAAAACATTGATGTCCAAGAGAGCGAGCGCCAGCCAGGATGACTGTCAGAACTACCGGTCTGCCCCGCTTCTGTGTCCTGTCAGACCACTGTTGGTGTTACCTCCTCGGGCACAGCTCCAGGCAGGGCCGTGGTCCCTGAGCCCACAGGACGCAGCAGACCAGGCTCCCCCAGCTGATCCAGCACCAGCTCTCCCGGCCACCAATTGAAGACACAAACCCAGACGCAGACATGGACAAAAACACTGCACGGACAGCACTGGGCGAGGCTGCTGCAAACGTGAGTTCGCGCCGCCATCTTCCCAATTATGAGGATGATTATAACCTTATCTTTATAACCATAATTAAAACCACATAATTATATCAAGTTATGTCCACAGTTATGAGGATGAGTGTCCTTTTCCTCATAACTGTAGACGTAACTTGATATGTACAACTTGAAACTTCTCACCCGTTTGCTGGTAGGTGCAGGTGAAAGTTGGTCGACAGTTGTGTGCATGTGGTTGACATTTATCCATGGTGAATCTTGCAGGCAACACCAAAAATATGCCATTGTCAATAGCACACGCCAACAAACAGGAAACTGGTATGACTGCTGCAGTAGAAACCGGAAGTCAGCGGACTACAGTTATGCACAGACTGGATTACACACCTGTGTCTCCTAATCCAGTTCCTCAGCAAAGACTCTACTGGTTGATTAGTGGGATCAGGTGTGCAACTGCTTGGTTGGAACAAAACCTTCCCCCACACCGGCCCTTTCTGGATAAGACTGCCCACCCCTGCACTAGACACACACACACACACACACACACGCATATTTTCTCATGGTTTGGCTTTCAGGCAGTTGAAAGAATTCTATTTCAAATGGCTCTGCACCATTTATCCTCCATTCCTTCTTACCCACTGTTCCCTCTTAACCCCTACTCCATTCCTCCCTGTCTGCCTCCATCCATTCCTCTTCCATTCCCTCCATCTATCCCTCCTTCTATCCATCCATCCTCCCAAC
Source organism: Lampris incognitus (assembly GCF_029633865.1). NCBI lineage: Eukaryota > Metazoa > Chordata > Actinopteri > Lampriformes > Lampridae > Lampris > Lampris incognitus. Next base: position 32,614,806 of record NC_079230.1, read on the forward strand.
ATTTCTTCTTCCTCTCTCCCTCCTCCCTCTGCCAGGTGGACATCTTCCAGAAGGATTTGTTGTTGATTCCTATCCACCTGGAAGTTCACTGGTCCCTTGTCAGTGTTGATATCCCTCGTCGAGCTATCACCTACTTTGACTCCCAACGCACACTGAACCGCCGATGCCCAAAGGTGAGTGGTGTAGCAATCCAGCAGACATTTAGAAAAACAGTTTGATCAATTTTGACAACAGTGCCAAACTTCAGAGACAGGGTGTTGTTTGCAAACTTGTTTTTACTCATTTACCCACAGTTGTGGCTGATTAGAGAGTGCAGGCAACGTATTTGACGTGAACTCTCGTTCCTCTGGACTATGACAACCCACTTTTCTTTTTTATGTTCCAAATTTAATCCTCTTTTATCATCCTATGACCAATCATGGCTGGACCAAAACCAGCTAGAAAGAGAGAGTTGCCTCACTGACTCCAGTTAGTGGGCATCCAGGAGGTGTAGCGGTCTATTCTGTTGCCTACCAATATGAGGATTGCCAGTTCGAATCCCCGTGTTACCTCCAGCTTGGTCGGGCGTCCCTACAGAAACAATTGGCCGTGTCTGCGGGAGGGAAGCTAGATGTGGGTATGTGTCCTGGTCGCTGCACTAGCGCCTCCTCTGGTCGGTCGGGGCGCCTGTTAAGGAGTGAGGGGTAACTGGGGGGAATAGCGTGATCCTCCCACACGCTACGTCCCCCTGGTGAAACTCCTCACTGTCAGGTGAAAAGAAGCGGCTGGTGACTCCACATGTATGGGAGGAGACATGTGGTAGTCTGCAGCCCTCCCTGGATCAGCAGAGGGGGTGGAGCAGTGACCGGGACGGCTTGGAAGAGTGGAGTAATTGGCCAAGTACAATTGGGGAGAAAAAAAATCCAACCATAGCTAGGGATGTCAACATTGTATATTAAAAATCAACTGGTGAGCGCTGGAGTGCTGTAAAAACACTTATGATGGTTTTTCTCGCCGACATTGCCCAACACAGAAATGTTGTTTGTTTGTTTGTTTGTTTTTTCTTTATAAAATGACACTAGTTTCCAGTGATCACGGTGGGTTACCAAGGCACATTTTGAAATACGTTGACTTGTACTTTATACTCCCAGCTGTTAAGCGGAGGTTTCCATGATGCTTTTAGGAATAAGGTTTAGCTCCAGGAAGTAAAACTAGAATGACAGGAGACCTTGGGAGGTGGCCTGGGGGACTCCACAACATCACAATAATGCAGATGTTCAGCTACCAGAAGCTGGATTGTCTATGACCATGACTGTTGATGATCAACAGATTACCCAAGGACAAAACAGCACGTGTCCGCAGTTTCTCCACTTGCACATCAAAGTACTGCTTTTCATGTACTGTTATTGTTTTTTCTTGTTTTTTAAGCACATTTTCAAATACCTGCAAGCAGAGGCGATCAAGAAAGACCAGCGAGACTTTTTGACCGGATGGAAAGGTTTTTTCAAAATGGTGAGACCTCATTCTAATTTGAATGTCGCGGTTTATGTATTCCGCAAAGCTCATGAACAAAGTTAGCTGTGGATGTTTATTTTGCCAAAATGACTGATTGATTTCTGAATTTCTAATGTTAGTATGATCGCACATTTGGTGTAGCAAGTAATCTGATGTTTTGTGGGCTATTTTGTGCACTCCAGAATGTGGGTCGTCAAAACAACGACAGTGACTGCGGGGCCTTTGTACTACAGGTGGGTTTCTCGTGTCTTGCATCACGCTGCAGGAGCCTCTGTTTGCATCATGTTTTGGCAAAATAATAGTTATTTCCCTGATACTTCAACAAACCTGTGTTCACAATACCACACGACATGCAGAAAACCACCCACATGTTGAGGGATGACAGGAGCAGTCACAGTAGAGCTGGGTATTAAGAACCGGTTTTAACGTGGAACTACTTTCAAGAACGAGTTACTGCAAAAAACATCAGTTTTGAAGTCACTCATCAGATCTTGAAAGTGTAATTTCAGTTACGTTCACAAAAATGGAGCAATGCATTGAGCGTTAAAAAAGTCTTTATAAAAAGGTTTAGTCAGTCCAGTTTGTTTATAACTGTAGTCCACTGACTTCCAGTTTCTACTACAGCAGTCATTACCAGTTTCCTGTTTGTTGGCGTGTGCTATTGACAATGGCATATCTTTGGTGATGCCTGCAAGATTTACCATGGATAAATGTCAACCGAATGCACACAACTGTCCACAAACTTTCACCTGCACCTACCAGCAAACGGGTGAGAAGTTTCAAGTTGTACATATAAAGTTACATCCACCATTATGAGGATGAGTGGACGGACGGATGAACAGACGGACGGACAGAGTTGTGGATAACTGTGGACATAACTTGATATGTACAACTGGAAGCTTCTCACCCGTTTGCTGGTAGGTGCAGGTGAAAGTGTGTGGACAGTTGTGTGCATGTGGTTGACATTTATCCATGGTAAATCTTGCAGGCATCGCCAAAAGTATGCCATTGTCAATAGCACACGCCAACAAACAGGAAACTGGTATGACTGCTGCAGTAGAAACTGGAAGTCAGTGGACAACAGTCATGCACAGAGCTGATTTCCAGGGAGCTGCTATACCCAACACAGTATGTACAACACAACACAGTATGTACAACACAGCACAGTATGTACAACACAGCACAGTATGTACAACACAGCACAGCATGTACAACACAACACAGTATGTAGACTGTTTAAGACACGGTTGCCTACAGCAAACCTTATGAAACAGGGCTGCGCTCTGCTCAAGAACATGGTGCCAAATGTTCTAGACAAAAATGTCAGTATCGACAGCAAGACGTTCGTATTTACTTTGTGTGTGTGTGTGTGTGTGTGTGTGTGTGTGTGTCTCTGAGAGAGAGGATTTTTCATGATAGTCGAATTGGAATGCTGAAGAATGATGGTATCGAGGTGGTCATTTTCATGTAATATTGCAGAGGTGACCCCAAATATTTTGAGATGATTGTTTTCACATTATAGTTTCTCCTGTCAAAATGATAAGAACCTACCCTAGCTTTTGTACTGATATCACATTACATTTATGTTGTCTACTTATTTGGGTTGGTTTAACAATATGTTTTAAGTGGGTTTGACATGGCATTTACATCGTGGCACTGAATTTGAAGTCCTGAGAAATGTCTGCAAAGAAATGGATCACAATTTGGATTAAGCATGTGACTAACTTTCTTCATTTCCTTCCGCCACCTTCCAGTACTGTAAATGTCTGGCGCTGGGGCAGCTGTTCAACTTTGGCCAGCAGGACATGCCAAGGCTAAGGAGACAAATGTACAAAGAACTGTGTCACTGCAAGCTTTCCCCATGACCTCTCACCTGGCAGCCATTACATGGAAAGGCAAGGAGCAGGATGGAGTTGTCTGTCGAAGAGGATGGGGGGTTGGGTGTCAGCAAAGTGACCCAGTGATGATTGCAGTTGATGATTGGGGGTGACCAATCCCTAGTCAGCACTCAAAGCAACTTCATCCCGAGGGGGCTTCTGTGGCATTGTCCCCCAAAGGATGGAGAGATACAGTTGAATGAGTGAAGGACAAGCAATTGATTGACTGGAAAAAGGTGAACTTTTCAAAAGAACTTTGTTTTTACTCTGACAACAACATCTAGAGACATTACAACTTCTACTCCTTCCTGGCAGGCAATTTTAACATTTGGCATTGTTTCTTTGTGTCTCTCTTTCTCTTTCACTGTGATCTCACAACTTCGCCTGTGACATGTCCAGTTTTATTTGCATGGTTATGGTTAGTTCTTCGTGATCGACAAAGGCTGGAACAAAATTCTGTTCTGGGAGTTTTCTAATCTTCCATATGTTGTAGTCAACTTGCCTTCATAAATCTAAATGGTGAAGTGTGAGAGAAAGATGGTAACAAGCAAAATATCTGTTGTTTACTTCAGATTTAGGACAAAAAGTTTTTAGTTTTCCTGCCGTATTGCTAACTTCACTCAACGTACATAAATGTGGAATGAATGAGAGCAAATAGATGGAAACGACAGTGCAGGATAATGGGCAAGGTAGGAGTGATTTTTGCTGGGCGAGGTATTTCACACTGCTATCGGCCTGTCCCCCACCTTAATGCTCCTGCTCTTACTGCTCCTGGCCTTGCTGAGTCCACACAAACTTACCAGCTTCCTTTGTGAGTTCATTTCTCCAATTTTATCAGTCTGTCGACGGTTTGTTGCCCTAATACAAGTCAGAGATGTTTGTTTTCTCTTTGTCAGTAAATGTGTTGCTATGCTTCTCATAAAAAAAAGTGTTCAGAGAAAACGACGAGGACAACAACTTTGTTTCATATTTTTGGAGCATAAGAATACTCCAGTTACTATTTCTTAGAAAGTTCGAGCCACTTTTGTTATGGACCATGACAGTTAAAAGAAATCACAGTATGTTCAATGGTGTTACCATGCTCTACTCTTCTTTTGTAACTTAAGATGGCTTTGATAGCTGTGTTTTTTTAATTTTCGTTTTTTGTTTTTTCAAGCTGGAGTTGATGGAACATAATTGACTTGTTTTATATATCTTCTACAATGCATTATTATGGTTGCTAAAAATAAACATACGTGGCAAAAAAGTCAAGTCTCTCCTATGTGTGTTTCTCAGGCATTCGCCCCGCATGAGCGATTATGACGCCGGCGTTATGACGCCCTTCTGCACTGACCGGTTACTTTGTGCCATAGCACGCCGCTCAGCTACCAAGGGGAGCGTGGTTAAAACACGGCTTGAGCTCTTTTAAACGACATTAAACTCTTTTCAGATTCGTCAAGTGGTAGATTTCCGAGTTTTTAAAGTTGGCTGAAACGACTGCAATAATTTGGATACGGCCTTTGTTGACGGCTCTGACGTAGTTCCGGTAGTGACGTACACCGATTGCGAAACATTAAGTTGTAGCTTTGCTGACGTCATTCGTCGACGAAAAATAAAGGATTTGCCGGAAATACGGGAAATGAGAGGAAGCAGCCCGTTCAGTGTCGTATGTTGCCTATTTTAAGCAATGGTCTGAAGTGCACATATCTAACAGCCGCTGAGTCGAGACGTTTCTGAGGGTTTTGTAAATACTTCTTCCGGCTTGTTCCCTGTTTGCCAGGGGTCGCCACAGCGGACTTGATAGTTTGCATCAGTACCCCGTGAGGGCACAGCACCAGCGGCGGTCTTGTTTTGTTTTTTTAAATATATATTTATATACATATATATATATCGATAAATACACATCTAACACCTTAGAAATGTGTAATACGAATTCAGTTACACACAAACACACACACAAAGGCGGCGGATCACGTCAGTTCAACCATCCGCGCACGACCCCCCTCGTAGGCGTGTCCATGGTGTGCTGACGTCAGGAAGTGAACCAATCACACGAGGCAATGGGCGGGGCTAAAGTTGAACGATGGCGTTGTGCTGCAATAGGAGCGCTTCTTCGTCTTCGCTCGGCGACGTATATAGCACATTCCTACCACATATGCCCTCTTTGTAATAATGTCGGCAGAATATGAGGAGAGGTAGGTGAAGGCTATTGTTGGCTTAAACCGTACTATCACATTTGGGCCTCTTTTTCTTGTCAGCATCGTAATGGTGTCACCGATGTGCGGTACTTTAGTTGGTGTGGATTTAGTTTTGTGTGCAGCGGGCGGGTCTTTTGCCGTTCGGGCCTCACCGTGAGCCTGGCCCGGGCCTGGCAGAGCCCAGCTCCTGGGCTCCAACCGCTTTTCTTCGTGTTCCCGGAAACTCGGCGCCGTTATGTCGGTGTCGAGGAACTGCGGTGAGAAGGGTCTAGTATGAGGGGGGGGGGGGCCTGAGAAGGGTCTCCCCTATGAGGCGAACGCTTTTGGAGGCTGCCGTCGTGAGCCGTACCGAGGGCGAGCCGACCGGCGTCTAGCGGAGCACGTGAGTGAGCACGATACAGGCCTCCCGCGCCGGGCTTCTCGCGCTTCCTCCCGAAACTCGACTTTCATTTTCCAGGTTTCTTGGTCAGGAACCATGTGAGGTCTACGAGCCCGCCTGTGTGAACACCGGCCTCTGCGGCGGGCGGGAGGTTGTGGGTTTTATCGCGGCCATCTGGCACATCGAGCGCACATGGGCACGGAACTGTTAGCCGTCGGCTAGGACAAAGTAACGTAGGCCGGACATTTCCTAGCCAGTTAGCCAGTCCGCTAGTTAGCCCGGACGGCAGTTAGCCCGGACGGTGGGCCCGGTCCATGAAGTGGAGACGTGTTCTGTGTATATTGGTCAACACACTTTGCTGACTTGACTGATTTAGCCAAACCTCCACCGGTGGAGGGAGGAGGAGGCCCGTCATTCTACGCGATAATTCTCGTAATGGTCTTGCTAGGCCATCACGCTATTGTGTAATAAAACGGGTCTGTACAAAAAAAACGATTCGAACATCGTACGATTTTTGTGTGTTTTAAAGGTAATATAGCAACGCACACAACTGCCAAGTGTGTTTTTTCGGTTAGACCTCGACCAGCCTTTCTGCTAGGGGGGTTTTCCTCCTCCTCCTCCTCCTAGCGAGCGAGCGAGCCGACCATCTTGGATGCCTGAATTAGAAATGGCGGACCAGCAAAGACTCGGCGGAGGCCTTGCTCCTCTAACCCGATGCGTTGCTCTGCTTTCGTAGTTTGCGCAGCGGTGGATCTTTAGTTTATTTTGCCATAACAGGATCCCAGTGAAAATCTCAGTTTCCTTCAGTCCGCTTTACAAGTACGCAGAACGAAGAATTTCAGCCCTACAAACGGAGACACGGAGTCGTTGCGTAATAGTCCTGTCACACTGGGCAGGCGTTTCAGCGTTACACACTGTAAAATGGAAGGATGCCACATTAAGAAGTGATCACTGTTTGCCATTCATTTCTGTTTTGTTGTCTGCAGAGACAATGGCCCCGAGGGCATGGAGCCAGATGGCATCATTGAGGTGAGTCCTGGTGTACCTTGAAAAGATCAAAACTAGAATCACGCTATACATTTCTAGCTATCAACAAAGCTGGCAAATGGCGAACACAGTTCCATAGTAAATTTGTGTGTCGTGAAGGTAGTATTAAGCTTCTTCCCTATTTTCACTGATTACCTTTTTCTTACACCCCCCAACCATCTTTGTGCTTGCAGAGCAACTGGAACCAGATTGTGGATAGTTTTGATGAGATGAACCTGCGTGAGGCTCTGCTCAGGGGAATCTACGCATATGGTTTTGAGAGGCCCTCCGCTATCCAGCAAAGAGCAATTATCCCTTGCATCAAGGGTGAGTAAGCAGCATTTAATGAACCCAACCTGATAACTTTACACTGCCTTGGTCGATTATTTGTAATGGATTTTTGGTGTAGTTAGGACGTTTTCTAATAATGCAAATGTCTGACAAACACACGCGCGCACACACACCCCTGCCACTGGGCAAGGCAGTGTCCTTTTATGGCACTGAGTCTTATATCTGGTAGGGGAAGAGGGAAGCAGTCCATTTTCATCCCAGTCAGCTCTGTTCAGTGAGACATGGTTGGTTCATGCAATGGGCACAAAGCTGTTTGTTGAAGTCTTCTTTCTTGTACGTCAAATTTGGCATGCTGGGAAGACCTACAGTAAGGTTGGTGCGTCTTTTATTCCTACAGGCTATGATGTGATTGCACAGGCTCAGTCGGGGACTGGGAAGACGGCTACATTTGCCATCTCCATCCTGCAGCAGATTGATGTGGAGATGAAGGCCACTCAGGCCCTTGTCCTGGCCCCTACCAGGGAGCTGGCTCAGCAGGTAGGTTAATGTGATCAAGGAACTGTGACTTGATTGATTATGAGCTTTGTATTTTGCCAGAATAATGGCAGCATCTGAGTAACATTGCTGAAGTCCCCCATTTATGCTCAAAGTACAAACTTTAACTTGCTAAACAAGGCAACAACTGGTTTTGTCCAATGGCTATTATTAATCAGGGTGGGTTTCCCATGGTATAGGATGTTAAATTGTTATAACTTTCCGAAGCATGTTTTAGCCGAAAAAGTTTGAAGTATTTTTGTGAATCTTGTATATTGATATCGGGAAGCCCACCAGGCAAGCTTTTTAACCCATGTCATTTAACACTTGACTTAATGTATAGTGCTTATTAATTTTTCTTCCCTCAGATTCAGAAGGTGATCCTGGCCCTGGGGGACTACATGGGTGCAGGTTGCCATGCTTGTATTGGTGGAACCAACGTCCGCAGTGAGGTTCAGAAGCTTCAGGCTGAGGCCCCTCACATAGTGGTGGGCACCCCTGGCCGAGTCTTTGATATGTTGAACCGCAAATTCCTCTGTAAGTGACCTGTGGAAGAAAGAAAAGTGTGTTTTGCTATAGATGTCCATCTGAAGGTCTTCAAAGTTATTAGAGAGCAGGTTAACAATATAAACTCAGAATTGACTAGATTGTTCATTGCCATGCAAAACAGCCTGCAATTTCATGTTACCTTGGAGTAAAACTGAAAGATGTATTGGCTTGTTACTGGTGTATGGTTGTGACCAATGAAATGGCTGTATTATGATGAAATCCATGCGTGTCAACTGAGTTTGGAAGTCCCTGAGGGTTCTGTTGCCTCGATCAGCGTTCTGCAGGTCGGCGTGTCCAGAACAACAGGGTTCCAGACCAATGATCAGAGACTTTACTGCCTGAATACAGCTTCAAAACCTATGACACACTAGCTTTGGAGACCTTCAGTGGTAAAGAAGTGTAGCTTGTTTGGTCGGGATTTCAGGTTTCTCTTATTGTCCCATAGCCATAAGGAGACTTATACAGCCTTGAGATTTATATACCCTTATATAAGGAGATTTGTATACCCTTGGAACGAAGGCTGCAACTTTTTTTTTTTTTTTCTTCCCTCAATTCACTATCGAATATTTTCAGATTAGTCGATTAATCATTTGGTTAACTTAATAACTTCAACCATTCAAATATTTTCTCATAAAAATACTTATTTTACAAATTAAAATTTCTCTTCAAAAAGTGCCAAGAATTAAAAGGCATCTAACGACAATATAAATGTCCATTATTCCAACTTAAATTGAGCTTAACTTAAGAGGTGCAAAAAACTGTAGGGCATCGTTCACTTAAAACAGTATTCATAAGTCCAACATGAAATCAGCCCAGCAAAATTGCCAAAAAAAGACTTGAAGGCATGTATTGGTAATTGGAATGTTGATCAGTTCAAGTAACTGTTCAAAAGAGGTTGATAATCTAAAAACAAAAAATCTGAATCAGCACTGATCCCAATATTGAACTTTTCTCTTTCTCGACTAAAGGAACAGCAAGAGTTCAGTTACGTTACGGTGGAGTAATGTAAACATGCGTAAATGCTCTGCAGTCAGTTGTGCTCCTCTCTGAGTCACAATGTTCCCTGCAGTTGAGAAGAGGTGTTTGGATGGGGTTGATTTTGCAGGGACAGACAAGTATGACTTTGCCAGGGTGGCCAAGATGGGGACACCTTGCTTCATTTCCCTTCCACCATTTGAGTGGGTTCCCATCCTTTGAGATAGGCGGTGCTCCAAAGTGTATCAGTACCTCATTCCTCACCATTTCACTTTTAGTTTCATCATCTTGAACATGTCCATTGTCTTGGGCATGTTCTGTGCTGTACTTATGTGAATCTGAGCCAAGTAACATGTCCAGCAGAGACACTGACCTCTCTGAAACTGATGGTTTGGCACTTAAGGAGTCATCTTCTTAAACACTGATGTTACCTCTCCCTTTTGAACCCTCTGCACTTAAGTTTGTGAAATCTTGGGTTAAGGGCAGGTGCAATCATGCATACATTTTGCGCATCATCTCTGAATGTAGTAGTCTCCAACTCGCATCTGAAGTGATCTCCTGTGCTGCTGCAGCCTGGAAAGCCTTGACGGGCATGGTCTCAAATGATATGCTCTGTGTGGACCTTTGGAGGCCCCTAACGAAGCGGAGGTAGAGCAGAAAAAGTGATATAAGCCTCTATCCAGCACCTCTGTTCCAGCAGGCAGATGATGGCGTAGAATGAACTCTTCAGGGTGTCCGGGTAGCGTGGCGGTCTATTCCAGCTTGGTCGGGTGTCCTACAGACACAATTGGTCGGATGTGGATGTGTCCTGGTCGCTGCACCACCGCCTCTGGACGGCTGGGGTGCCTGTTCGGGGGGAGGGGGAACTGGGGAGAAATGATGGATCCTCCCATGCGCTACGTCCCCCTCACTATCAGGTAAAAAGAATACGTTTAGCAACTCCACGTGTATCGGAGGAGACATTTAGTGATATGCAGCCCTCCCTGGATCGGCAGAGGGGACAGCGACCGAGATGGCTGGGAAGAGTGGGGTGACTGGCCAGATACAATTGGGAAGAACAAGGGGGGAATCCAAAAAACAAAAGAATTAACTGTTCCATCTCACTGATGCATCTTGTATCAGATTATGCTCAGCAGTACCCATTTGTTGCTTTGCTTTTAGCTTGGTGCTGGCTAGCTCACTCTTGAAATGTTCTTTAAAGGCATCTTGAAGCCCTTGGTGCCTTGCTGATCTGGACATCCTTTAGTGCATTTTTTTTCCTTCCCAATTGTACCCGGCCAATTACCCCGCTCTTGCAAGCTGTCCCAGTCACTGCTCCACCCCCTCTGCCGATCCGGGGAGGGCTGCAGACTACCACATGCCTCCTCCGATACATGTGGAGTCTCCAGCCGCTTCTTTTAGCCTGACAGTGAGGAGTTTCACCAGGGGGACGTAGTGCGTGGGAGGATCGCTGTGTCTTTAGCCAGTGCTAAATATCAAAGTGGACCGAAATTTGTCACTGCCGTTTGTCAGAACCAGTCTGGTTTAATGAAAATGAGTGAGGAAAACCATGATCATGTTGCTTCAGGTTTTTAAGTTCGATATATGCATTGTTGTGGTTGTTGAAAAAGTTACTTATTGTTCCCAGCGGCCAAGTACATCAAAATGTTTGTTCTGGACGAAGCTGACGAGATGTTGAGCAGAGGATTCAAAGACCAGATCTACGAGATTTTCCAGAAACTAGGAAGCAGCACACAGGTAAGTGACTGCTGTCTAAGCAGACAACTCTGCCCCTTATTCTTAGTATTTATTTCAGTATTTAGTGATGGGGTGGGATCATGGGTGTAATGTGAGTCATGAGAACATAGTATGAGTTTAAGAACATTGCCCTAATACCAGATTAAATCCATGGTTCCTCCTCAACTGTCAGTGATTTAAAAAGGAATAAATTAAGCATAGGCCTGATGTGAGGTATCCCTTTAAAATTGTGTCCCAGTGACCCCAACACCTTTCGCTTGTCTGTTTGAAGGTTGTTCTGCTGTCTGCCACCATGCCCGCTGATGTCCTGGAGGTCACCAAGAAGTTCATGCGTGAACCTGTCCGCATCCTGGTCAAGAAGGAGGAGCTAACCCTGGAGGGTATCCGCCAGTTCTACATTAACGTGGAGAAGGAGGTAATGGCCAGCCGGCTCTGTAACTAACATCGACTACTGGCATTTGACATGAGGTCATGTTTGCTTGGGATTATTTGTCACGGATCACTTACTATTGAAACATTGGATCAGCTCATTTTCAAAAAGCTGTTCACTCATTAACTGACCTATTGTTTGCAGGAGTGGAAGCTGGACACCCTGTGTGACTTGTACGAGACGCTTACCATCACACAGGCGGTCATATTCATTAACACTAGGAGGAAGGTTGACTGGCTTACTGAAAAGATGCATGCGAGGGACTTCACCGTCTCTGCTCTGGTAAGGTTACATGGACTCTTAACACTAGAATGACCAAGGCGGTCATTTTGACCATTTTGGATTTTCAAAGTTTAATAATGTGTGTGGGGGGGAAATAAAGACCCGCCGCTCCCTGAATGCTCCTAAAATTGCATATATTTGCATTAAAATTAGTTTTATATCAATTGCACAACGTTTCTGTTGTGTGCAATTGCACAAAAGATTTGCCCAACTGGTGCAAATTTTTGACCAAAACTGGCAGTCAATTTGACCTCCCATGGTCGTTTTAGCTAGGAGTGAAATCCCGGTCCCCTGAGAAGAGTTGTTGTCCACTTGTCTCCCGGTCTTCCCTGGCTGGTGGATGTGAATGTAAAAGGAGACCTTGGGTTGGTGTTCAGGGTGTCTTGTTGATCCTTTTTCTGATAAAGGTTTTATCAAAGTAAACCCATGAAGTTAGCAAATATGGTGTAACGCTCTTCCTTCTGCCACTGAGCAAGGCAGTGTCCCTGCAGTCCATATTCATCCCAGTCAGCTCTCCTCAGTGAGACACTAGACTGCTTCATGCTATGGGCACGGTATGTTCCGGCTTGTTGCTAGTTGTTTGAGTCAACATCTACCCTTTTCTAAATATTTAACCATTTTAAAGACCCTTTTTAGATGGCCTGCTCCTGTGGCAATGAGCTACAATGATCACTTGTAATGTTTCTGCTGTTAAGTCCTCATGGGTACTGGTCCCTCTATGGCATCAGTAAACTGAAATGAAATTCTAACTGAACACCGATGCATACAAATTACAGAGGGTTCATTTGCCCAAAACATTATATTCGAATATTTGAAGAACTTGGGGTGTTGACTGAATCCACCACAGGATGGTTGTAAGAATGCAGTGAATAGTGAAGTGTGGCTGACAGTTTGTAAGCAGCTGTGCATCTGGAACAGGCCTGGGACAAATTGGACTGCACTGCTGTGGTGACAAGTGTTAAACATGTTCCCTTGTGCGTGCGTGTGTGTTTGTTTTTGTTTTAGCATGGAGACATGGAGCAGAAAGAGAGAGACCTGATCATGAGGGAGTTCCGCTCTGGCTCCAGTAGAGTCCTCATCACCACGGACCTGTTGGTATGTACTGCCAGCCATTGTGTGCACACAGCTAACAGTTTGAGGTGACTGACATGAAGCTGTGGCTGGACGCGTCAATCTTTTGGTCAAAAGTACTTGAGGTTTAAAATCGGCATGGACAGCTAACACAAGTGTGATAGGGCTGATGTTGATCATCTAGAATAGCAGCCATAGCCTGTAGTATCTACGAGTGCAGTTGTAAAACATTTCATCCTCTAGTGGGTTTCTGTTCTGCCAGGTAGTTTACTGCTTTTTAGTGGTTGTGCCAGGTAACAAGCCTTACTGGCTCAAATACCTGGCACTATATGACACTACAGGCCAACAGGAGGAGCTGCAGAATAGAAAACCAGCAGTACTTAAGTGGTACCTTAGAACTGGATTGAGAACCACTGCCCCTAGTGGTTGATATGCGAGCAACATGTGCTACAGTTTTTCACAATATGGGCTGGTCCCCCAAGGTTCCCTCTCCTCCCAGCTCCTGTGCTGGTGAAGGACTGAATGTTCCTTGGTAGAGAAACCTTACTGCTCTCCACAGTGACCTGGGCCTCGCAATCCCACGTTGCAACTTAACAGCAGAGGACACAAAACCCCACAGATTTCACTCCACCAAATATATACATATATAAGACTTGTTAACTTGACTGCACATTTTGTTTGCAAAGGATTCTTTGCACCAGCGTTAAGTTCTACATAGTGTAACCTTGAAAAACTGTTAAAACTTGTTGAACTTGATAACTTGTCAAAAGTGAGGCCCCGTGTATGGGTGTTTCCACGTGCGTTCTTTTGTTCTGTTCTGTTCTGTTGCTGAACCTGTGTGACTGACAGTGTTTTTGTGTGTTCCCTACTTAAGGCTAGAGGGATTGATGTCCAGCAAGTGTCCCTGGTCATCAACTATGACCTGCCCACCAACAGGGAGAACTACATTCACAGGTACTTCTTTTAACACAACCTGCGTATTGGTTTGACCATGATGTGTTTTGATAAGTTTACATTAGTCACTGATCCACCTGTGTCTGATCTTACCTGTGTTGGCGCTTCTTTCTCCCAGGATTGGTCGTGGAGGTCGTTTCGGCAGGAAAGGTGTGGCTATTAACATGGTAACTGAGGACGACAAGCGCACCCTGAGAGACATTGAGACCTTCTACAACACCACCGTTGAGGAGATGCCAATGAATGTGGCTGACCTTATCTAGACAATTCTGCCCACCCTTTATCTTACCCCGTCCCTTTTTTCTTTTCTTTTCTTTTTTTTCTCCCCCTAAATCAGGCTTATAGCCCTATTTGTGTAATGAATTCGTCACAAGAACTTGCCACATTTGGTTGAATTTTTCAAGTCTCTTGCCCCACGCCCCTGAAGAGAGACCCTGGCCTAATGCTTTCCCATGTTGCTTTGCTTCTATTCTAGTTGCTAGCCCTTCAGATTGGTTTCTCAGCCAGCTTCAGTGGGGGGTGATGAATGGTTCTGACCTGCTCTGTCTGCCTACCATAGTCTATTATTCAAAGTCAAGGCCTTACATTTTTTCTTCTCTTTACCGCATCTAAAGTCACCTGCCTTTCCCACATTTCCACAGCCTAAAAAGAGCACCGGGTGTTGTTCCAGTGCTTTCTTTCCTTTTCTTACTGATGGCAAAATGCATGCAAACGAGACAGAAGTTTTTTAAACTTTGATGTCAAGTGACTTAGATATGAAGATGTTTTAACAGTGGTTGTGGCAATCTAATTGTATTCAAATTGTTGTGACCTTTTTACAGTTGGATATGAGGGTTAGCCAAGACTGCATCTCAGTCACTTCTGAGCAAGAAGAAATCTACAGAATACAAATGGTTTACTCATGAATTTGACCAGAATAGTACTTGTAGTCACAACCTTCAGTGTGCTTAGATGAGCTTCAGTATATGCTGGGGACCGGGGGCTTGTCCGTTAACATTTTGAGAAAGGAGTGTTTGCAGCTATATTCACGGGGCATCTTCAATAATAAAAAAACCCTGTATAGTAAAATTGATGATGTATGAGTGGTTTCCCCTTTGATCTCTGCTGTGCAATTTCTTGTTATTACGGCTTAACTCGTGTAAAAATTGTGAGGTGGTGCTTGAGGTTTTTTATGGTGTGGACAGAAGTGCAGAGGTAAAAGGGTGAGTTTGAAGAATTTGCCTTGGCTTGTGCAACTTGTTGGTTTTTCATCACTTGGCTCCATAAATAATTGTTCCATTTGTTTTTTTGTTTTTTTTTTCCCCCCCCAAGAAATATTACATTTTTGGTAAGGTGGTGTCACTAGTAACCTACCTCGTGAAATGTTGGGGCAGAGGAGGGTCTTTGACACATAAGGACCAAATTGCAGGTGATTGAGTATAGACGTAGAAGGGTTTTCTTTTTTTTTTTTTTTTATGAAGGGGAGGGAGGGTGTGGTTAGGTGGATGGGGATATGTCATAGCTTTTTTTATTAAAGGAATTTATCAAAATGTGATAAATGCTAACCTTTTTTGAGACAGAAGCCATGTACCAAATTTTCTACATTGGATTCTGTATAGTATTTATTTTAATGGTCTTAAAAATAAAGGTATTTCTCCTTAAGTGAAAACTTGCTTCTGCATTGTTGCATGTACAAAATATAACTCATCAAAACTGTAAAGTTGTGCTGTATAAATGAACTCATTAAAAAAAACTAAAGCAACCAAATTTGCATGAAAAATGCTATTTTACTATCACGAGCGACAGTAAAATCTGGTCAGCTGATTTGGAAGTGCAGGAACCTGTCGCCCGGGGTCTGATGGGTGATGGTACTGGGAACTGCTGAGAGCAGGAACCGGTGTCCTATGACGTCATATGGCCAAAGAGGACAGGAAGTGGTTGGCAAGTGATTCCAGGAGGTGGGTTTCTTTTGGAATGTTCAGTACCAAATGCTGACCCCTGAACAGTAACGGACTTCATGACGTCACGAAAGATGACACAACGAGAGGCTGCGTGGCTCAGAATGGTATAAATAGGAATGGGACAGCACGTTGTCTTGTCGACGTCAAGAAATTAGCACCATTTATGGTTTTGGGACGTTTTGTTTTACGTTTTTTACTTTCCTAACGGCCAAGGCGCTCCAGGGACCGGCCGCTGAACGTCCTCCGGGCTCTCGGCCTCAGTAGATGAGAGGTAATTGTCCAGTCCGTTCACTTGGGTTTTCTAAACACCATCAAATTAGCTACAATTAAATGGTTGATGAATAAACTAGGTGTGCAATATAGCACGTGCTTGCCTTCCTCTGATCTCGTGTTCATGTACCGTCTTAAATCCTTGTCCACGCGCTTCTCTGTGTGTTCAGGGATACCGGCGCACTGCCGCGCTCAACACCCGTGTGTCCCTCCATGCTTGTTTGTTTACCTTCCCCATCCCCCCTTTTTCTCCCCAGTTGTACCCGGCCAATTACCCCACTCTTCCGAGCCGTCCCGGTCTCTGCTCCGCCCCCTCTGTCCATCCGAGGAGGGCTGCAGACTACCACGTGCCTCCTCCATACATGTGGAGTCACCAGCCGCTTCTTTTCACCTGACAGTGAGGAGTTTCTCCAGGGGGACGTAGCGCGTGGGAGGATCACGCTGCCCCCCCCCCAGTTACCCCTCCGCCCCGAACAGGTGCCCCGGCCGACCAGAGGAGGCGCTAGCGCAGCGACCCGGACACATACTAGAGCCCTGCACGGGGCTGTTTTCTTAATCCCGCTCCCGCTGGATTTTGACCATTCCCGCCCGCAAACGCGGCGAGTGTTCCGGCCCGCGCAGCAGAATCCCTCGTTGTTTCCGGGTCGTCTTTTTGTGCACTCGGGAGTAAAGTCGGACCCCAGCACAGTGAAAGTCCGCTTCGCGCCTGTTATTTTATGACGTACTTCAAGTTTAGTACAGAGAAGTCGGTGACTTCCGCCTGTGAATCTAACAAGTGGGCGACGAGTACGGTCCACCTGGCGTCCCCTCCAACGCTGCGGTAACGAAGAATCCGCGTTAGCAAGTTAGCATCGTGTGGCTAGGTTAACAGTGCTAGTTGCTAGTTAGCAGTGCCGGGATCACTTCAAAGAGGAGATGGTGGGGATCATCGGGCATATGGATGCCCGATGAGGCGGCGGAGCAGTGGTCAGCATATGTGGAGAGGTTTGAGCATTTTGTGCTGGCAAACGCGATTGACGGGGAGAAGAAGCTGTCGGTGTTTAAATGTGATCGGGCTGACAATTTACGGACTACTGCGCAGCTTAATTGCCCCAGACAAGCCGGGAGGGAGAACATATTGTGGCGAATTCGGGGAACAACGCAACCCACAGGAAGTGCCGCGGCCGGGAAGCGAACCCGTATCGCCCGCACCGCAGGAGGCATCGCTAACCACTCGACTAAAGGGTCAGACCCGCCAGCCAGCGGCCAGCGTGTCTACTTATCCATGCACGTTACAATATGATCAGACAGCGGCTGTATTGCAGGGCCATTTCTCCCCGAAGCCCATTGTGATCGCCGAAAGATGTCGCTTTCACAAAAGGAACCGAGCGGAGGGGGAAGCAATAGCACAGTATATTGCTGATCTAAAAAAAACTGTCGGAGCACTGTGGGTTTGGGACTTATTTACGTGATGTTCTGAGGGACAGGTTTGTTTGAGGCCTCAACAGCGAGTCCATTCAGAAGAAGCTGTTAACAGAGTCTACCCTCACCTACCAGAGAGATGCGGAAATCACCGTCTCTATGGAGACGGTGGCAAGGGAGTCCCAGCAGCCCAGCGACTCCTTGAAAGTGAATGTCATGTCTCTTCCAGTCACTCCGGGGAGGAGATGCACTCGATGTTGCAGGACAAATCATACCAAAGTGACTGTTTCTACAAAGATCAGCTCTGCCACTGCTGTAGTAAGAAAGGCCACATTTCACGCACATGCAGAGAGAGCAAGCAGGGAAATAAGGCAGGTAACACAATGTGGAAAATAAAAGGACAAAAAGGGAAAGATCGTTCCAAGAGACAGTTAAATAAATTGGACACCAATGCCAAGCTGAGTGACACTGATACTGACTCAGACGCTGAATTCGCCCTGCACAAGGTAGATATAGCTGTGAGTGAAAATGTCATACAGCAGGACAATCCGGACTATTCAGTAATGTGGGTCAGGCCAAAAGTAGAGGGGCTAACAACAAAGACGGAACTAGACACTGGTGCAGCGGTCTCCGTTATTTCAGAAGAGTTGTACAAAGCAAAATTCAGCCATGTTCCCCTGCGCCACACCCACATCCTGCTGAAAGCCTACTCAGGTCAAGTGATCCCCAAGTGATCCCCAATGTTGGGTAAGATAAACAAACAAAGAGCACGACTCCCCCTCTATGTGGTGAAAGGTGATGCGCCAACCCTTTTCGGGCAGGAGTGGCTGAGAACATTGAGACTGAATTGGAGCGCAATAGAAACTGTCAGATCCATATAGCACATGCGGGGAGATACGTTGGAAGCCGTGCTACACCGACATACAGATGTGTTCAAAGATGAACTGGGAACTGAAGGGCTGTGAAGTAGCACTGACACTGAAACCAGAACATCAACCGAAGTTCTGTCAGGCTCGTGTGGTCCCATATGCACTCAGGCCCAAAGTGGAAGCAGAACTGGAGCGCCTGCAAGGTAACCCCGCCCTCTGTGCTGAACATTATCCTATTCCCCGGATAGAAGATCTGTTTGCTTCCCTAGCGGGGGGGGGGGGGGCAGCATTTCAGCAAACTGGATCTCTCCCATACTTACCTGCAGATGCCGGTTCAGGAGGGCTCTCACAGTTATCTTACCATCACCACACATAAGGGAATGTTCCGCTACTACCGGCTGCCATTTGGAATAACGTCAGCGCCATCGCTCTTCCAAAGAGTAATGGACCAAGTTCTTCAGGGGCTCCTCAATGTGCACTGTTTTCTGGACGACATTCTAGTGACTGGACGGGACGACGCTGGTCATCTAAAAAACTTGGAGATAGTGCTGAGTTGCTTGGAGAGCTTTGGCCTCCGGGTGCAGAAGAAAAAGTGTGAGTTTTTCAGGAACTCACTGGAATATCTGGGACACACCATCGATGCCACAGGCCTCCACAAATCCCCAGAAAAACTCAGGGCTATTGCCAAGACCCCTGCCGCAACGAATATAAGCCAACTCCGCTCCTTTGTAGGACTGATTAATTATTATGGCAGATTCGTCCCAAACGTGGCAACAACACATAGCCCCCTGCACAAACTACTGCATGCAAGGGCACAGTGGGAGTGGTCCCCAGAGCATGAAAAAGCGTTCTGCTCGACGAAAGAACCGCTCCTCTCTGAGAGAGTGTTGACTCATTATGACCCCCAACTGCCAATCGTACTGGCATGTGATGCCTCGCCGTACGGAGTGGGCATGATGATTTCTCATGTGATGCCTGGTGGTTGAGAGATTCGCCTGCAGAACCTTGAGCAAAGCTGAGCAAAATTATGCTCAAATTGAACGGGGGGCCTTGGGGATCATATTCGGCGTACACAAATTTTTTGCATATCTGTATGGGCGCTATTTCACCCTTCTGACGGAACACTGGCCACTGATGACTATATTGAGTCCCAGTAAAGCCATCCCATCTATGGCAACTGCGAGGCTTCAGCGATGGGCCCTTGTATTGGCAGCTCACAACTACACTATCCAATACAGGAGTGCAGCTGAACATGGAAATGTGGATGGCCTCTCATGCCTGCCACTGCAGGTGGATCACAAGGACAAACCAGGTTCTGTGGATACCGTGCTGTTACACCACCTGGACTCCCTGCCTGTGTGCAGCACAGTTTTTCGCAAAGAAACAAGATATAACCCAGTGCTCTCTCACGTAATGGACATGGACTTGTCAGGGCAGTTTCCCGTAGTCAAGGAACGGGACGATGCACTGATGCCCTATTGCTCAAGGAGAGAGGGGCTCACCGTGGTTCTGGGGTGCCTTCTGTGGGGCAACCGGGTTATTGTACCCCCAAAGTTGAGACCACAACTGCTGAAGGAGTTGCATGCAGGGCACCTGGGAGTGGTTAAAATGAAAGCTGTTGCTTGCAGCTTCTTCTGGTGGCCGGAGATTGACGCTCAGATTGAACAGCAGGCCAAAGTGTGTCATTCGTGCCAGCACAACCAGAAGTCTCCCACCCTCTCCCCGCTGCACTCGTGACCGTGGCCGGACATGCCGTGGCAGAGGGTACATGTGGATTTTGCTGGGCCGGTGGAGGGGCATGTGTTGCTAGTGGTGGTTGACGCTCACTTGAAGTGGCCGAAAGTGGAACTGATGGATTCCAGCACAAGCGCAAAGACTGTTCAGGCTTTAAGGGGGTTGTTCAGCCATCATGGCTTCCCTTAGGTTTTGGTCAGTGACAATGGTCCGCAGTTCACCTCGAGTGATTTTGCGGATTTTCTCAAAGCAAATGGGGTGAACACATGCGCTCTCTGCACCCTTTCATCCAGCCACAAATGGATTGGTGGATAGTTTTGTGCAGACACTTAAGCGGTCATTGAAAGCTTCCAGGGGGTAGACCATGATGCGACATCGACTGGATTAATTCCTGCTCAGCTATAGAAATGCTCCCCATGCCACAACGAATGAGTCTCCGGCCATGCTCTTCCTTCCCCGTCAGCTCTGCTCCCGCTTCGACCTCCTCAAGCCAAGTATGGTGGCCGTGGTGGGTCAGGCACAGACAGGCTGGGAGGGTCGCAGGGCCCCATTCGCCAAGGACAAAGACTTCGTGCCTGGGGATTCTGTTCTGGTGCGTGATTATAGACGGGGGAGGAGAAGTGGATGCCAGGTGTGGTGGTGTCTCAGGCAGGGCTAGTGTCCTAAATGGCAGAGGTGGGGTCAGGGCTACACTGGAAACGCCACACAGACCAGAAAGGGCCTGCGACCCGGAAATGCTAATGCCTGGAGAGCCATCACAACCCGCATCATTGGAGCAAACAGCTACTGTCCCCACAAAAGATCCAGTGCCAATTCCCCCAGCGTGTAGGCAGGATCCCCCCCCCCCCGAAAAGTCACTCAGTCCCACAAATGGAGCCAGTAAACTCGGGGCCAACAGAAGTATCGATTGAGGCTGATGCTCCCCCAGAGACTGTTCCCTCAGAGACTGTTAGGAGGTACCCTACACGGGAAAGAAAACCCCCAGACCGCCTCAATCTGTAATAGACTTTGGGTTAAAAGGGCACTCGCCACACTAAGTTAGTTAGTGAGTTGAGCAGTTTACCACTAGTGTACCATGAGACTGTGCACTGGCGATGTTGCTGGAGACTGGAACAGAGGTATTTACGAATCGTGTGACGTGTCTGCAGAACATCAGGGCTGGCTGAGTCTGGTAGTGCTTCGTCATTCTCGTCGGCAGACTTCAGGTCGATGGGCAGCTTGGCAGTGCGGCTGTACATCACTTCGAAGGGCGTGCACTTTGTTGAGGCATGGATAGATGTATGATAAGCAAACGAAATGCCTGGAATATACTGATCCCAATCATCGGCTTGGACTGTTTCCAGACAGATCACCATATAGCCTCTGCATAGGCTATACGGTGATCTGTCTGATAACAGTCCATAAGCAAGTCAATAACTTTGTTTATGAATTCACGACCCTGGTCACTGATAAGGGTGTCCATGCAGCCTAGTCGACATACAACAGAGTAAAGGAACTCTGCCACTGACTTTGCGCTCTTGTCCGGGATAGCTGCGGCTTCAGAGCACTTGGAGAAATGGCCAGTTATGGCGACGATGTACTTGTTACCACTTTTAATTTCATGAAGAGGGCCGATAATGTCAATCCCAACCAGACTCCAGATCTTGGCGGGTACAGGTATGGGGTTGAGTGACGGAGCTTTTTTGCTGACTTCGGGATTAGTGACGAAACACTTCGGACATGCCTTCACGTATTCTTGTACATCATTCTTCATGCCTCTCCAGTAATATTGCTGAGATATTTTACTGAAGGTTTTATCTTTGCCAAAGTGCCCCCCTGTAGCTGGATTGTCATGACAGGCCTTCAGAATGTTGGGCACATGGGTTTTGACAAGAGCCTCCTTATCTCCATGGAAGAGAGTTCCACCGTCAGCACGAAATGGCTTCGCTGTTTGACAAAACAGACTTTGCATTCACGCGCTTGGGAGGATCCAGGTCATAGATATGTTGAGGATACTTCCGGACAGAGCTGGCGTAGAAGTTCAAAATCTGGTTATACAGGTTATCATCCATGATGGATTTTTGTTTGAAAAAAAAGAATAAAATTGAATAATACACATGTAGGCACCCAAAACTTCACACTTCCCGTTGTCCTTCCTTCCTTCTTTATTTTCTTCCTTCTGTTTGTTATTCCTACGAGAACATATTTTGTCATTGTAATTATTTAATTACACATATAACAGTTACCGGGGCAAATTGTCACTTGGCCATTCCTATTTACCGTTATTAAAAATACAGAATTAAAGTATTCACTGTAGCGCCACCTAGTGGTGCAGTTCCGTGATTATTGCGGTGCATGATCAAGCGGAGGTGTACCACATACATGTAAACTTTCAAATCTCTATCACCTTCCTGGCCTATTAGCTTTTGGCTAACTAGCAGCTTTTTTTTAGCCCTTTTAGCTAAGCTAATAAATATTTTAGCTTAAAAACATCAGAAATGACAGCAGCCTTTAACACATATATATTCACTAGGAACCTTCCTAACCTTGATCTGCCAATCTGAAGGACATCTGTATGCATTAACGGGGGGGGGGGGCGGGGGGGTATAATCTGGACTAGAGGGGTATAGTCTGCCCTGGGTTGGTTTATACCCCGGGGTATATGTCAGGCTAGGCCAGACTATACGTGGGTATAGTTTGGCTGGGGGTTAATCTGGCCTGCTACACCGGGTCTCCCACACCATGGGCGACTGCGCTAACCAGTCACCTGAAGGGTCGGAGCCTGTATGTAAACAGTCCACAGGGCCTGAACACTGGGAACACACACTTCTCCTTCAGGGCCGACAGGGAACACTATGTACATAAGACTTGTCATTAGACGTGTCATAAGACTTGACGTAAGACTTGACTTGTCATAAGACTTTTAATAAGACTTGTCATAAGACTTGCCATAAGACTTGACTTGTCATAAGACTTTTAATAAGACTTTTAATAAGACTTGTCATAAGTTATAAGATTTGACTTGTCTTGAGACTTGTAAAAAGACTTGTCTTGAGACTTGACTTGTCATAAGACTTGCCATAAGACTTGTCATAAGACTTGACTTGTCATAAGACTTTTAATAAGACTTGTCATAAGACTTGACTTGTCATAAGACTTGTCACGTCCTTTCAGAAGCAGCTGCCGTGGCTGTGACAGAACAACCGATTCATCACATTGACTGGATGTGCAGATCACGGTCAGCTAGATTTAAAACATTTTTTTTTATGGCAAATAAAGTGCAGGAAGTTTGTTTGAGAATATAGATGTTATCCAGTTAACTCCAGTAGTACAGTTCAGATTAATTTGAAATAACAGGTGAAACAATAACTCACTTGTTTGGGGATTGCACATATAGTGCATTATATTAAAAATGAATGACTATAATAAAATACATTTAATAAAATTAATGGTCACTTACTAATAAATGTTCAGATTATTTTATTATGTGCAAGTTGAAATAACCCGTAAGACTCAGATAAAATATACATTATGAAAGTGTGGAATTCCACATTCATTCAAGCTATTTTGCAAAGCAAAAAAATTCATATTTTCTTTTGATGCACAACATATGCACACCCCTTCTAATGCACAACATGGGTCAAGGCTGACCAACATTCATCTCCCATGTTATTTCACGCTGGCTGAGTGTTTCTTTGCTCTATCTTTTTAAATCAATTTATTTTATGATTGAATATTCCAAGTATTCTTTAAATATTTTGTTTTTGAATACCACAGATCATTATTTCCATTTTTCCTTTCATACTTTATGAACAAAAATAGTTTTTGTATTACTACATCAAGTTTACAAACATGGGTCAAAAATGACCCATTCATCCAAGTGTGATTTAAAATTAAATGACTTAATACTATAATAATAATTTGTTTCAAATAATTACTTTAGCAGTGAGTGGGGACACACACTCATACATTTCATATTTACAACATGTTTATTTGTCATTTTGTCACACAGACACATACACGTACTGTACTGATAGGATATGTGTGGGAACATATATATAGTACGGGGTTGCTGTAGGGACGCTATTAGGGGACGGACCAGAGGTTGTATTGACGTCGTGGTGAATAAAGTTACAGAAAATAGCATGCCTGTCTTCGGTCTGTATATGCGTACATAGTGCCCAGGCACAGCATATTATGGTGTCACAAGTTTGAATCCCGTCTCAAGAGGACGTTTGAGCAGTTCAGAAGAAGTTGTCGGGCGAGTTATATAACCACGAAGTGCGAACAACGTGAGTCCCGTTAGCTAAGCTAAGCTAACGCTAGCCAGCAGTTAGAGACTGTGTGCAGCTAGGCTAGTTAGCTAGCGAGACGGTTGGTTGAACGTGATGTTACAAGTCAGCAAGAACGCGATGGATTCCCTTTTCTCCATCAACCCGCCGGGAAACTTTGACTTTTCTGACTTTGCTAACTGGCACCACCTGGAGTCGCCAGTTTGAAAGATTCATAATAGCTGCTGGACTGGACAAGAAGAGTGAAGAATAACAAGTGAATTCACTGGTTTACACAATGGGTGATAAAGCAGATGATGTTTTAGGCACGCTAGGCCTAACTGATGATGAACTTAAGAAGTACAACAAAGTAAAACAGGCTTTTGATAAGCATTTCATCTGCAAATATAATGAGATTTATGAAAGAGCTCGTTTCAATAAGAGATGCCAAGAGCCAGGAGAGGCGGCTGAGTCCTTCATCTCTGCAGTTTACAAACTAGCAGAAAACTGTCAGTATGGTGCACTACAAGAAGAAATGATCAGAGACAGGTTAGTGGTCGGGCACAGACATAATGGCCTGTCAGAGAGGCTACAGATGGATAGTGACCTGACCCTAGAAAAAGCTATACTTAAAATAAGACAACATGAAGAAATCAAGAAGCAGCAACCCGTAGTGAGAGAGACCACAGACCAGAAGGAGGCAAATGTAGATCTACTGAAATTCAGGCAGAAGTCTCACAAAGATCAGACACGTAAAACAGCCTACAAAAAGGGTCGAACAGAGCAGAAAAGCTGTGGCAGATGTGGAAAAGCTCCTGCACACTCCCCGAACAACTACGCTGCACGGGAAGTGGAGTGCAGAAAATGTCAGAAGGAAGAAAATTTTGCTGCTGTTTGCAAATCCAGCAGAGTGGGTGCAGTTCAAGAAGAAGAGGAGGAGGAAGATCCTCTTTTCCTGGGAGCAGTGTCGGCAGGAGAAAAACCGAAAACATGGAAAAAGACACTGAAAGTGAATGGCCAAGAAATGACTTTCAAGTTGGACACAGGGGCGGACGTGACAGTCATCCCAGCTACCATCTACTCAAAAGAACAGCACGGCCCTCTCACCAGAGCAACAAAACCACTATGTGGGCCCAGCAACGAACCTCTTAAGGTGAGTGGTCAGTTTGATGGAGTCATGGAATACAAGGACAGGACAACGACACAACCAGTGTACGTCGTACAGAAGCTGGCAACTCCTCTGCTTGGCTTTCCAGCCATTTCAGCACTGCAGCTACTGCATCCAGTGGACAGTATGAGAGAGCTGGAGGCTGAGATGAAAGAACAATACTCCAAGGTCTTCATAGGGCTTGGTTGCCTGAAGGGGGAGTACAGGATAAAGCTGAAGGAGGAGGCCAAGCCCTACGCGTTGTCGCTGACACGACGTGTACCTCTACCGCTACACGACAAAGTCAAAGCAGAGCTCCAGAGAATGGAGGACATGGGAGTGATCATGCCCATTGAGGAGGCGACGGACTAGTGCGCGGGGATGGTCGTCGCACCAAAGCCCAAAGGAAAAATCAGAATCTGCTCCGACATGACCCATCTGAACGAATACATCGTCAGAGAGAGACACAACTTGCCTGCCGTCGACGAAACCCTGGCCAAGCTCGCAGGTGCAACAGTGTTTACAAAACTGGATGCCACAGCCAGGTTCTGGCAGGTCCCTCTACATCCAGAATCAGTCCCGCTGACAACATTTATCACCCCGTTCGGGAGATACTGCTACAAGAGGCTTCCATTCGGGATCTCGTCAGCACCAGAACATTTTCAAAAGAGGCTGACACAGATGCTGACAGGGCTGGAAGGCACTGTGTGTCACGCGGAGGACATTCTCGTCTTTGGGGCGACACGTGAACAACATGGCCGCAGGCTCCACCAGGTGTTGGAGCGGCTCCAGAAGGAGGGGCTGACGCTCAACAGTGAAAAATGTGAGTTTGCAGTGGACAAGGTCATGTTCCTGGGCCATGTCGTCTGAGCTCAAGGCATCGAGGCAGACCCTGGAAAGATCAAGGCGATCAAGGAGATGCCCACACCCAAAGATGTTGCAGATGTGAGGAGGTTTGTGGGCATGGTGAACTACGTGGGTAAGTTTTCACCACGTATCGCAGAGCTCACACAGCCGCTACGAGAACTACTCAAGACAGACACTGACTGGGAGCATGCAGCAGCGTGCTGTCGACAAGCTGCGCCAGGAACTGAGTTCGCCTGCAGTTCTGGCACAGTACTGCCTGAACAGACCGACCAGAGTTGCAGCGGACGCTTTCTCCTTCGGACTGGGAGGAGTGTTGTCTCAGAAGCAACTGTCGGGGAACTGGCGCCCAGTCGCATTCATCTTGTGCAGCATGACAGACGTGGAGCGAAGATATGCCCAGATTGAAAATGAGGCGCTCTCGCTGACCTGGGCGTGCGAGCGTTTTCGAATTTATCTGGTCGGAATGGACTTCCTCATACAAACTGATCACAAGCCTCTCATTTCTCTGCTCGACAGCAGAGCGCTTGATGACTTGCCACCTCGCATCCTGAGATTCAGGCTGCGACTGCTTCGCTTCACATACCAGATCGAGCATGTGCCTGGAAAGAAACTGATCACAGCGGACGCACTGTCCTGGGCGCCAGTTCATGGAGAGCCCACAGCAGAGGACAGGCAGCTGAAATTTGTGCGTGTCCATCAACCAAATAATGGAGCACTTGCCAGTGTCGGACGACAGGCTGGCTCAGATCAGGACTGCACAGGACACAGATGATATCTGCAAAAAGCTCAAAAACATGGAACAGACCGGATGGCCTGAAAACAGAAAATGTCTTCCGTCGGAACTTCAACCGTACTGGCAGTATCACCAGGACCTGCTGATAGCAGACGGGTTACTGCTGAAGGGCGAGAGACTTGTCATCCCGCTCACCATGCAAGAGGAGATGCTCAACAAACTTCATGAAGGCCACCAAGGCATGACAAAGTGTGCCGCCAGAGCGCAGCAGTCAATATGGTGGCCAGGTCTAACCAGTCAAATCATACAGAAAGTGGCAAACTGTGAGATCTGTGCACGTGAGGCTCACAATGCACCGGAGCCGCTGCTGACGACACCATTGCCCAACAGGCCGTGGCAGCGCGTTGCGGCGGACCTCTTCCAGTGGAACAATGCGATGTACTTCGTGGTGATTGACTACTTCTCACGCTGCATAGAAGTAGCCAACCTCTCATCCACCACCACAGCCCACGTGACAGAGAAGCTGAAGTCTATCTTCGCATGCCATGGGGTCCCAGAAACTGTTGTCACGGATAATGGCCCCCAGTTCTCTGCAGCGGAGTTTGCATCTTTCGCCAGAGACTATAGCTTCACACACACAACGAGCAGCCCCTGCTACCCTCAAAGTAATGGGGAAGCCGAGAGAGCTGTGAGAACGGTAAAGTCTCTCCTGAGGAAGGGGGAGGATCCGCACAAGGCCCTCATGGCTTACAGAGCCACCCCCTTGGCCCATGGGTCATCCCCTGCACAACTGCTGATGGGCCGTAACATCAGAACGCTCCTGCCCGTCAGTCAGGAGAAGCTACAGCCAGGTTGGCCTGACATCCAGGCTTTCAGGAGGAAGGATCAGGACTCGAAAGCTAAACAAGCTTCCTGGTACGACGAAAGACACAACGCTAAGACAAGACAAGAGCTCAGACCAGGACAAAGGGTCTGGGTGAAGAACGCAAAGGAAACAGGAACTGTTTGTGGTCCAGCTCATACACCAAGGTCTTATAAAATAGACCTGCCCTCAGGAGGTCTTAGGAGAAATAGATCTCACATCAGGGTCGTTCCAGAGACTCCCACAGTGACCAGATCGGGCCGGTCCATAAGACCACCCAAGAGAATGGACTTATAGTCACAAGTTAGAAAGCTGTGGTTTGTTTCACAAGGCAGAATAATCCTTGCACAGCTTCAGGGACCCAGTTAGTCTACCCTGACCCCTAGTGAGTAGACATTCAGTTCTATGTTGTTGTTTTATTAAATGAGAGGAATGTCTCTAAGAAAAGAAAAAAAGGAGAGGAAAAAGAGAGTAATCCACAATAGATAGCACTGTTAGTGACTGTTCATATTTATTGTTCAAGATAAGTGACATGCTTAGTGAAGAAAGAAAAGCACTTTTAAGAATGTCTGACATTAAGCTAAAAGGGGGAGATGTACTGATAGGATATGTGTGAGAACATATATATAGTACGGGGTTGATGTAGGGACGCTATTAGAGGACGGACGGGATATTGTATTGACATCGTGGTGAATAAAGTTACAGAAAATGGCATGCCTGTCTTCGGTCTGTATATGCGTACATAGTGCCCAGGCACAGCATATTATACATACCTCTGACAACAGATAACATGGCTATTGAACTGTACTGTATCTATAGTGTAACTACTGTAAACTGGTGAAATGTGACCAAACAAAATAAAACACAACTGATCACATTACTAGAGCACAAACAGCCATCTCAATTTTTACACGCCTCACAAATGACCACTACATGTTTGTGCTCCTTGCACACAAGCCTGGTGCTCTGGGAACACCAGCTGCTGGCTTTTCTGTCTTTGCAAACTGGGCAGATCGCGCACCTCTGCCTCTTTCTTTGGCCCTCCTGTCTGATGTCCTCCTGTGGCTGGGTGCTGGCTGTGTTTTGTTTTTTTAACCCACATCTTCCCATTGCTTCAATAACATGCTTTTGGAGCTTGGGTGTGCCCTCCATGCGCCTCTTCATATGTGGCATGACAAGCTCTTTGCCCAGTTCCTTGATGAATAGCCGGCGTGCATGGTTCACACCACCCATGTAATCAGGGTGTTGTGCAGTGAAGTTGGTGTAGGCATTGAGGGTGGCAACATCCAGCATATTGTACCAGAGCACCATGGGCCACCTCCGTGTTCTCCGCTTACATGAATAGGTGCTAACCATCTGATCCATTGTGTCCACTCCTCCTTTTGTTTTGTTGTAGTGCTGGATCACTTCTGGTTTCTTCTTCTGACTGCTGTCATCCACTGCTTTGTCATCATGCATGCTCAGGAGGACAACAGCCTTTCCCTTCTTCTGCACATAGCTCACCATGGTCATGTTGCCATTGAATCCGAATTCTGAGCTATGACTCTCCCGTGATTTGGATGGCTTCATGATAGGTGGTATGTCCGGCTTGTTCTGGCGAAGAGTCCCAACAATGGCCAGGTTCTTCTCGAGGAGCTTCTCAGCCAGAGGGACACTGGTGAAGAAGTTGTCCATTGTGATGCTGCGACATATGAGAGGGGGCAAAAGATTGTAAATTTACTCAACATAGAATTCTCTTAAATTCTAACACCATAATCTGTTGCATTGTATTGCATTGCATTTTATTGTATTCTACTATTTTGCTTATAGAGAAATCAAATAAAAAATTAAAATACACATTATGAAAGATTGGAAAAATTATGTAGGTATTGTGCTAAAACTTATACATTCATTTCTGTATTGTACTGTATACTCACCTGTCTTTCTGACTCCACTGCACAATGGTTGGACGACATTCTCTCCAAGGTTCCTCTGAACCTCCTCTCCTGGCTGTCTCTCTGTATAGACAATTCCATCTATTGCATAAGGCACCCTTGCATCGCACATCCAAAAGATTTTTATCCCATATTTCGCAGGCTTGCTGGGCATGTATTGCAGGAACTTGCACCTGCCTCGGAATGGCACAAGCTGCTCATCTATGGTGACACAGTCACTGGGGATGAACCGTCTCCTGCAGTTGTCCAGGAAACAGTCCCACACGTACCTAAATGCCGCCATGGCAACTATTATGTACAACTATTATGTACAGCTGAGAAGGCCCTTCTCAACTCCCAATCTGTTCTTTCCACTTTCTCCTCCCTTTCTGCTGCTAAGGCTGCCTTCTATCGCTCTAAAATCCTATCCTCTGCCTTTAATCCTAAGAAACTCTTTGAAACCTCTACACTTCTTCAACCCCCACCTCCTCCTCCTACTTCCTCCCTTCTCCCTGATGACTTCGCTAACTTCTTTGACAATAAGGTAAACGACATCAGATCCTTCTTTTCTCATCACCCGGTTAATGCTGCTTGCACTATCCCACCCTCTGCACCCTCCCTCACCTCTCCACGTCCCACCCTATCCCACCTCGCTCCCCTCTCCCCCGACGAGGTTCTAAACCTCATCACATCTAGTCGCCCCACCACATGCTCCCTTGACCCGGTCCCCTCCCCTCTTCTTCAGTCTATAGCACCTGAACTCCTTCCCTATCTAACCCACCTCATCAACAGCTCCTTCCAGGCAGGATGCTTTCCATCTACCCTCAAGACTGCTAGTCACCCCCCTTTCTCAAGAAACCATCACTTAACTCTTCTGACGTCAAAAACTACAGACCAGTTTCCCTTCAACCCTTTCTATCCAAAACTTTCAAACGTTTTGTCTTTAACCAACTTTCTTTGTACCTCCACCAGAACAACCTCCTGGACCTCAACCAGTCTAGGTTCAGGGTGGGTCACTCGACAGAGACGGCCCTCCTTGCAGTGACAGAATCGCTGCACTCTGCGAGAGCAAACTCTCTCTCCTCTGTCCTGATACTCCTGGACCTGTCAGCTGGATTCGACACAGTGAACCACCAGATCCTCCTCTCTACCCTCGAGGGGCTGGGTGTCACAGGCTCTGCACGCTCAATGTTTGCAACCTACCTGACGGGTCGCTCCTACCAGGTGACATGGAGGGGATCTGTGTCGGAGCCTCACAGACTGGCTACAGGCGTTCCACAAGGTTCGGTTCTGGGTCCTCTCCTGTTCTCCCTGTACACGACATCCCTGGGTTCTGTTATTCGCTCGCTTGACTTCTCTTACCATTGTTATGCCGATGACACCCAGCTGATCTTGTCCTTTCCTCCCTCTGACACACAAGTAGAGACACACATTGCTGCGTGCTTGACTGACATCTCGGAGTGGATGGCGACACACCACCTGAAGCTCAATCTGGACAAGACAGAGCTGATGTTCCTCCCGGGGAAAGGTTGCCCGCACCGAGACCTGGCCAACACCATTGATAACACCGTGGTGACGCCAACTCGGACTGTGAGGAATCTGGGTGTGATCCTGGGTGACCAACTGTCGTTTGCTGAAAATGTTGCATCGGTTGCTCGCTCCTGCAGATTTCTCCGCTATAACATCAGGAGGAGTCGCCCATTCCTCACCGACGAGACCTCCTTGCTGGCGCCCCGGCGTCGGCCATCAGACCTCTGGAGCTTGTTCAGAAAGCTGCAGCTCGTCTGGTGTTCAACCGCCCTAAGTTCTCCCACACAACTCCCCTTCTCATGTCCCTACACTGGCTCCCAGTAGCTGCTCGCATCCAGTTTAAGACTCTGGTGCTGGCCTACAGGGCAGTGAAAGGAACTGCTCCTTCCTATCTCCAGGCCATGGTCAAGCCCTACACCCCCGCCCGACCACTTCGCTCTGCTGCCTCGGGACGCCTGGTTGCCCCGTCGCTCAGAGGCCCCTGCTGCCGATCGACCCGGTCACGGCTCTGTTCTGTCCTGGCCCCACAGTGGTGGAATGAACTCCCCACTGATGTCAGGATAGCGGAGTCGCTGCTCATCTTTCGGTGCAGGTTGAAAACTCACCTCTTTAAGAACTACCACCCTGTTGCTTGTTCTTAGCACTTATTGTATTCACTCATTAAAAACAAACCAAACAAAAAAATCTCTTTTTTGCACTTTTACTTTAGCACTGGTTTTGCTATTAGATGCTTGTTTAGATGAATTTATGACCTCTGATGACTAGTAGTTCTCCTGATCTCCTATGTTAAATGCACTTATTGTAAGTCGTTTTGGATAAAAGCGTCAGCTAAATGACTGTAATGTAATTTACTGTAATGTTATCTTTCACAATTGTAGTGTAAAACAAGACTTACATGTATCAGATGTGCAAAGGGAGCTGTGCTGAGCTGTGAAATGTCGGGCAGGTGAATAGTTGTGTGAGGTGAATATGTTCCGACTTACAAACAAACAAATTTCACAGTTGCTCACCAAATGCTATAGGAAATGCACGTGGGTCGTTTCTGACCCATGTGGGTAAAGTTGATGTGGAAATACAAAAGCTGTGCTTGTTCATAAAGTAAAAAAGTAAAAAGTAAAAACGATGATGTGTGCTAAACAAAAACAAGATATTTACTTGAACACTTGAAATAGTAAATGATAAAATACATTTATTTCAAAGATATATCATAGAAACACTCAGCCATACATGAAATAACATAGAAAATGTATATGGGTCATTTTTGACCCTCGTTGTGCATCAACGGGACAGAATCACACAGCGAGAATCATAAAGCTGTTTGAACCAACGCAGCAACTGAAGAACTTGGCATTTAATTCAGCTTAAACTCGAATATATTGCTGCTTCAAATTTGTATTTGGGGGAAGTATTTACTTCGTGTGTTTTTACTGCATTGTATTGCAGTCTGTACACGACCTTAATTTCACGTGTAGTGTGCATTATGGCCACTAGAGGGCAGCAGTTACTACCATTTAAATAAAGGTCAGGAAACTCATGTCTGCAACTGCTGCGTTGCAAATGGGTCAAAAGTCGAGTCAGACTTAAACCATCGCGCCTTTACATCCCTGCTAAACGAGCCTCCATAAAAAGTTTGACTTCCTTCACTTTAACCGCAGGTTTGAGAATAAAAGAGGTCTAGAAGGGGTCTAGAAGGGGTTTAGAAGGGCTGTGTGAAAGGATGCTGGCTAACCGTATGCAGCTGTACCACTATGGTGGCTGTTCAAAGGAGCATTTTCATGCTCGCTCTGGTCTGCCACTTTTCCTTTTTCCTATTTGATTGTTCTGCTTCTTCCTTCGTTACGGGGAGGTGGACGTTACTAGAACAGCAAACATCCTTGAGTCTTTTTCGTCAGCGAAGCTGCTCATAACAGTCCAGTCAGAACTCAACAGCTGAACATGTGAAAGCTCGGAAATTAAAACAGAAAAAAAGGGATTAATCCGTCTAAGGAATACACGTTTTACCATCAGGTGACACAAACCACGTGGGAACATTGTTTCCATTATTGTGGTTATTCCTTTCTTAACAAAGAAAAAGATTGTTTTATTTTGCCTACAGTTTCCCGAGTCTTCAGCTGATCTGATGTTTTCCTCTCAGATGGTCACATTTCTCAGCAGCGTGCTGATCAGCCAGTAAACATGGCGACCCGGCGCTCCTCCCGGGCGGAGAAGGAGTTGAGCTGTGTCCGGTAGCTCACTCTTTATCTGCACCACTTCAGAAATCTGCTGTGAATTGGTGCCTTCTTTTTTTTTGGCATGTCTTGTAATTGCTCCCAAAAGGACCGCCTCGGTACCAACATGGCAGGAACCGTTTTCTTCTGATCACCTGACAGTGTTTCTTGGAGTAGCCAATTTACTACAGCCCAGCAGCTGATGACTGCGCCGCGCGGAACAGGCCTGTACTGCTATCAGTTCAAGTTTTTTCCCCTACATCTATCTTTATATAGTATATATATACTATATATATATATAGACAGACAGACAGACAGACAGACAGATAGATAGATAGATAGATAGATAGATAGATAGATAGATAGATAGATAGATAGATAGATAGATAGATAGGTAGGTAGGTAGGTAGGTAGGTAGGTAGGTAGGTAGGTAGGTAGGTAGGTAGGTAGGTAGGTAGGTAGGTAGGTAGGTAGGTAGGTAGGTAGATAGATAGATAGATAGATAGATAGATAGATAGATAGATAGATAGATAGATAGATAGATAGATAGATAGATAGATAGATAGATAGATAGATAGATAGATAGATAGATAGATAGATAGATAGATAGATAGATAGATAGATAGATAGATAGATGCAGATGCGGAGTAGCATGCAGACTTTATGGTGTGTCCTCTGCAGGTCATGCTAGCTGGTATTGCCAGAGGAGTCTTTATTCGCAGTGGACCCATTATACATCACTGCTCTTTGATCTGGTTGGCTGATAAGTGTCTCTCATGACTTCTCTGTGAAAAGCAAAACAAAACTTGATGTTAGAGACAGAACTTTATTATTTTAAGGACTATCTGGTCGCATTTTAAACTATGATAACCACTTCCAATGACATGAGGAGAGTAAAGTAATGCTATGAGGAGAGTAAAGTAATGATATGAGGAGAGTAAAGTAATGATATGGGGAGAGTAAAGTAATGATATGAGGAGAGTAAAGTAATGATATGAGGAGAGTAGTAATGATATGAGGAGAGTAGTAATGATATGAGGAGAGTAAAGTAATGCTATGAGGAGAGTAGTAATGATATGAGGAGAGTAAAGTTATGATATGAGGAAAGTAAAGTAATGCTATGAGGAGAGTAGTAATGATATGAGGAGAGTAAAGTAATGATATGAGGAGAGTAAAGTAATGATATGGGGAGAGTAAAGTAATGATATGAGGAGAGTAAAGTAATGATATGAGGAGAGTAGTAATGATATGAGGAGAGTAGTAATGATATGAGGAGAGTAAAGTAATGCTATGAGGAGAGTAGTAATGATATGAGGAGAGTAAAGTAATGCTATGAGGAGAGTAGTAATGATATGAGGAGAGTAAAGTTATGATATGAGGAAAGTAAAGTAATGCTATGAGGGGAGTAAAGTAATGATACGAGGAGAGTAAAGTAATGATATGAAGAGAGTAAAGTAATGATATGAGGAGAGTAAAGTAATGATATGAGGAGAGTAAAGTAATGATATGAGGAGAGTAAAGTAATGATATGAGGAGAGTAAGTAATGACATGAGGAGAGTAGTAATGATATGAGGAGAGTAAAGTAATGCTATGAGGAGAGTAAAGTAATGCTATGAAGAGAGTAAAGTAATGCTATGAGGAGAGTAAAGTAATGATATGAGGAGAGTAAAGTAATGCTATGAAGAGAGTAAAGTAATGACATGAGGAGAGTAAAGTAATGATATGAGGAGAGTAAAGGAATGATATGAGGAGAGTAAAGTAATGCTATGAAGAGAGTAAAGTTATGATATGAGGAAAGTAAAGTTATGCTATGAGGGGAGTAAAGTAATGATACGAGGAGAGTAAAGTAATGCTATGAAGAGAGTAAAGTAATACTATGAGGAGAGTAAAGTAATGACATGAGGAGAGTAATGATATGAGGAGAGTAAAGTAATGATATGAGGAGAGTAAAGTAATGCTACGAGGAGAGTAAAGTAATGATATAAGGAGAGTAAAGTAATGATATGAGGAGAGTAAAATAATGCTACGAGGAGAGTAAAGTAATGATATAAGGAGAGTAAAGTAATGATATGAGGAGAGTAAAGTAATGATATAAGGAGAGTAAAGTAATGATATGAGGAGAGTAAAGGAATGATATGAGGAGAGTAAAGTAATGCTACGAGGAGAGTAAAGTAATGATATGAGGAGAGTAAAGGAATGATATGAGGAGAGTAAAAGAATGATATGAGGAGAGTAAAGTAATGCTACGAGGAGAGTAAAGTAATGATATGAGGAGAGTAAAGGAATGATATGAGGAGAGTAAAGTAATGATATGAGGAGAGTAAAGTAATGACATGAGGAGAGTAATGTACTGATATGAGGAGAGTAAAGTAATGCTACGAGGAGAGTAAAGTAATGATATGAGGAGAGTAAAGTAATGCTACGAGGAGAGTAAAG
Source organism: Lampris incognitus (assembly GCF_029633865.1). Lineage (NCBI taxonomy): Eukaryota > Metazoa > Chordata > Actinopteri > Lampriformes > Lampridae > Lampris > Lampris incognitus. The sequence continues at coordinate 32,650,742 of NC_079230.1, forward strand.
TAATGACATGAGGAGAGTAAAGTAATGATATGAGGAGAGTAAAGTAATGACAAGAGGAGAGTAAAGTAATGATATAAGGAGAGTAAAGTAATGATATGAGGAGAGTAAAGTAAGTGTTCGTATTAGAAAGTAAGCTGCTTCAAGTTCTGCACCTGGGTGGTCATTGCTACGTACAATACTATATGATACTACATAGTATATGATACTATATAATATGACATACTGTATAATACTATATGTAACACCCGTCCCACGTAGCTATATAGTTTTCACTGTATAACTGGGGTTTGTAGTACGATGGGCGGGGCCCTGGGTACCTTTAACAAATGGCTGCCGTGCTAACCTGTGCACAATAAATGAAATTCCTAAGCTGACCCTTTTTCTTTTATACAAAAATGAATTTTAATTGGCGACGGTGCCTCCACTTAGCAGGAATATAGATATACTACTTTTGTTTAATCCTACTAGGAATTATGTTTTAAAGAATTTGTTCCCTGATGAACAATTTCTTTAATCACTACTTATACTTCTAACCCAAAATACACCTTCATGAAATGTAAACATGACCCACACGACACTTTAAATGCAAATTATGAATTTAGTAAATGTAAAAACAAAAGCATGTCTCCTTTTTCAGAATAAAACGTTGCAGGCCTGAGTCCATGCTGGGCAGCGTGGTGACCAAACACAAATGGCCGTTTCACGTGACTACGTCACGCAGCAACATAAAATAGCACGTGCATTGGTTACTGTTACTCACAGGCCGTGAGTTGGAACCCGGGTGATGGCTGACGAAGGAAGCGAGGCAAGGCCATGGAAACCACGAGCGGGAACTGGTCAACATGTCCGGATGAAGGGAGAAGCTGAGTGGAAGACATCTGCTTGTCTTTAAGGTCCAAGGAGTACTTCCTGGTCCTCTCGGTCTAATGAGGGGACAGGACAGGTTTTCCTCAGTCGCTGTACTCGTCATGAAACTCATCACTTTCCATACTGAGCTCAGTTTAGCTTTAGCGGGATGCTAAAATCAATGTATGCTAACACACAGTAACACGAGCCGCTACTACAGCAAACACAGGCTAATAGGCTAACAGGCTAATCGCGACTAGCATGAGAATTCTTTAGCATCGTTACAGAGTGATACACAACACACACACTGAGATATTTACCTTGGGCAGATTGTACACAACGTCCTTTACACACTGGGGACTCTGCATTCCCCGGGTGGGTAAAGTACATGACGCTCCGCTCCCTCTCATCGCACCTCCTTCACACAGCTGTCTGCTCCGCTTGTCGTCTGACTCAGCCCCTGAATCGGACCTGCAGGGTCAACCTGAGTTTCCCGCCCCTCCGCCCTTCTGATTGGCTTTTAAGTTGGCAACAACCAATGCAATTAACAAGATATCATGACAGACAACCAAATACTGCCAAGAGTTAGTTTGCAATTACTTACCAATCCTCATTACATTGTACAGCATACACCAGATTGCTTTTCCAGGTGTGTGGTACACAGTCTTTGGGATGAACCAGTCTTTGTCGGAGTGTGTTGCTGGGTTTGAAGTATACCAGGATGCGGTGTTTGTTGAAAATTCTCCTGAGTTTCTTGGAGACCCCAGAAACATACGGGATGACTGTGCTCTTCCTTCTGTTCCTTCTCTCCTCGTCGCTCACCTGGTTGGTCTTTCTGGAAGGTGTTGCAGTTTTCACAAAGGTCCAACTGGGGTAGCCGCAGGCAATCTGGTGTATGCTGTACAATACAGTGAGGATTGCACTGACCTATCTATCATAGGAGAAACCAAACAACCACTACACAAACGGATGGCCCAACACAGAAGGCCAAACTCCTCAGGACAAGACTCAGCAGTCTATCTACACCTAAAGGAGAAGACACACTCCTTCCAGGACAGCAACGTACACATTCTGGACAGAGAAGATAGATGGTTTGAAAGAGGAGTGAAGGAAGCCATCTGTGAAACTGGAAAAACCATCCCCCAACAGAGGAGGAGGTCTGCGACACCACCTATCTCCCACTTACAATGCCGTCCTTTCATCTCTACCCAGGAGACTCAAGAAGCCTGGCCTCCAAGAACAACAGTCGCTCACTAACGGCTCCAACGACTCTCATGACCACTGAATAATGAAGTCGAAACTAACACCCCCAACCACCGTCACTGCTTAACATCGGAACACAAAGTGCCCTGGACATCATTAGCTCTGATAACGACTCCTAGAGGATAAAGTTCTGAGTCTCATCAACAGCCAGTCAGACTAGCTTGGTCTAGTCAGAAAGGCACGAACTGAGGAAGCCTCTTGGATGAGAGGCGAAACGTCTTCACGAATATAAACCAAGTCCAGTTGCACTTGATTCAACTCCTTTGGATAACCATGACCTGGATGAATGAGAACATTCACAGATATATATGATACCATATAATACTACATACTACATAATGCTATATGACACTACATACTATATAATACCATATACTGATGCTACATACTATATAATACTATATTCTAATACTATATACTATATAATACTACCATTTTCCTGTGTGTGTGTGATGTGAATGATACATATCAGCAACGACCACTCAGTGACATTGACTGAAACACAGGAAACGACCCCCTAGGAACCCCCCCCCCCACACACACACACACAGACACAGACAGACACACACACGGTGAGGTGTGGTGAGGTCAGTGGTTGGGTAGGCAGTGGGCATTCACAAATCCAGATTACATCATTTTGTGCTCTCTAATGTTTTATAACAATCTGATCCTTCTTCACTCTTCCAACTGCCACATAACGCTAGAATATTGCGCCCCCTGGCTGAACTACATTCAAATGAAAACCTAAACAACAATATTGTCCAAGTATATATGAAGAATTTTTTTCTTGTTTCATATGGTCTGTGATAGCTGTGAAATGACTAAGTAACACCACTGCCTTTCCTTAGAGCTCCCAGACCGGTGTGGACTTCATTGCGGTCGCGACAAACAGCAGTTATGAGATACTATTTGTAAATATTGTTGAAATATCAACTGAAAAAAAGAACACAAACACAACACAAAGAAGCAACATTTGTGGTAAAAATATGTAATTTAATATATGGAAAATATACAAATACACATATTTAGATAATTTACTATTTCATTAATTCATTTCCAGTATTATGAAGTATAATAAAATGACTGATAGCAGAAGTGAGAAGCGAGAGTGAATTCATGCCAATAAACTGGGTGCTGAGGTGACAGACCGGTGAGGTCACGTGTACTGAGGTCACCTATAGATTAATTAAAAACACTAATTTTTGAGCAACACATGTGAAAATAGCAGTTAGTCACTTAGGGCATGCTGTTACCCAACACCATGTAGAATCAAACTTATACGATACAGTGTCATCAGCATATATGGTGACAGATGGTGAGAAGGTGAGCATACGACAGTAGGTATCCCATCATTACTGCTTCTCCTGTGCAGTTACATCGCAGTCCAGTTCAGCTACACCATATAACAACTTATACACATTTAAAAAAGTGAATCAACATCATCACAAACATGGTATGGTGAAAGTGAACAGTAAACATTATTTATGAGTAGTTGCACTGATTTGTAGAACTGGAAGACAAACTGAGATGACTTGCACACATCTGTAAACTTCAAAATGGCTGACAACTGTCAGGGCTGTTTTAGATGTATTAGTGGGGGATGAATTGTCAATCATCTCATCTCATCTCATCTCATCATCAGCCGCTTCACTGGGGTTGGGTCACGGTGGCAACAAGCTAAGTAGGGCACTCCAGACGTCCCTCTCCCCAGCAACGCCCTCCAGCTCCTCCTGGGGGATCCCAAGGCGTTCCCAGGCCAGATTGAACATGTAGTCCCTCCAGCAAGTTCTGGGTGTACCCCGGGGTCTCCTCCCAGTTGGACGTGCCCGGTAAACCTCCAAAGGACGGCCCCCAGGAGGCATCCTAATCAGAGGCCCGAACCACCTGAACTGACTCCTTTCGATGCGAAGGAGCAGTGGCTCTACTCCAAACTCCCTGTGGATGTCCGAGCTTCTCACCCCATCTCTAAGGCTGAGCCCAGACACCCTACGGAGGAAACTCATTTCAGCCGCTTGTATCCGTGATCTCACGCTTTCGGTCACTACCCAAAGCTCATGACCATAGGTGAGGGTTGGAACCAAGACTGACTGGTAAATTGAGAGCTTTGCCTTCCGGCTCAGCTCCCTCTTCACCACAACGGTCCGGTACAACGTCCACATTACTGCTGATGCTGCACCAATCCGCCTGTCAATCTCCCGCTCCATCCTACCCTCACTCGTGAACAAGACCCCAAGATACTTGAACTCCTTCACTTGAGGCAACAAGTCATCCCCAACCCGGAGGGAGCAATCCATGGCCTCAGACTTGGAGGTGCTGACTCTCATCCCAGCCATTTCACACTCAGCTGCAAACCGCCCCAGTGGGCGCTGGAGGTCGTGTTCTGATGAAGCCGACAAAACCACATCATCTGCGAAGAGCAGAGAGGCAATTCTGAGGTTCCAAAACGGACACACTCCTCACCTTGGCTGCGCCTTGAGATCCGGTCCATGAATACCACAAACAGAATCGGAGACAAGGGACAACCTTGGCGGAGTCCAACACTCACCGAAAACATGTTTGACTTTGTGCCTTGTCAATCAATGAAATTCTCAATCAATGAAAAGAAAATGTGGCACGATGCCTTGAGCTAGCCTGGGGAAAAAAAATACGGCAAAACTACAAGTAAAAAAAAAAGACAAAGTATAATAGATAAATGAGACTGGCTGCAAAGCATGCATGCAAGCATCTGCTGCAGCTACACCCTTCAGTTCAGCTACGCAACTGCAGAAGCACATGAATGTAAGAACAGTGGCATACCTTTGTGAACGCTACATTTGTATAGGTTTGTAAAAATGAACAATAAATATCAATTCAAATGTTGTATAGATTTGTAAAAATGAACAACGAAACTTGAATTAAAACATCTACAAAATATTAGAAAAACATACTACATTGTTGTAGTGTAAGCCCCCCCCTCCCCTCCAAAAGGAAAAAAAAATCTCACTGCCCTCAAGGTCAACCCCAGCAGACACAAGGCGCTGGAGAGCCTTTGCAAATCGCAGATGTCCGCATCACCTGCTGGCTTCCTGTTTGAATTTGTTTATCTCGCTCGCTTTGACTTGTTGTTGTCAACATCATGAACGTTAGAGTTCAGGATTCAAGTAGCAGTTTACACATAGCACCTTTAATTATGACCTTTGAATATTGCTGCTCAAAGTTAACCTTTAGTTATAGTTTGAGCACAATCTGGCACCGTCCATCTTAGTTAAGTTGTTTTTGTCTCCTCTTGTTTCCTTGTTTCGTGCTTCCTGTTTTATTTTGACACTCACTCTGTCTCTCGTTGCAGATACCTTCACTTCCTGTTCCCCGTGTTTCCCGCGTTTGTGATTACCTGCCCCGCCCTAATGTGTTGCACCTGTGTCTAATTGTCTCCCTCCCTAGCGTATTTACTCTGTGTGCTCCCTGTCTTCTGTGCCAGACCAGTTCGTCTTGATAATTGCGTGACAGCGTTCCGGCATTTTTCCCCTTGTGCTTTCCCCGTGAGTGTTCTAGACCAGACCTAAGTGTTCTAGATCAGACCTGAGTGTTTCTGGACTTTGCCTCTTGCCTGTCGTATTTGGATACCTTTGCTGAGCTGATTGACCTCTGTGTGTACCGAACCTTCTGCGGAATAAAGGACTTGTTTTTTTGCCCTATCCTCGAGTGTGTTTAATTTCTGGGTCCTGCTTTAATTCAGTGCTTGATACAATCTGCCTACCATCTAGTTTTTTTAGCAGAAATTGGGTGCACTGCAGGTTGAAGAACATTGGTGTCTTTCTTTTCAGATAGGAAAACCCTTTTATCAGTCAAAGAAAGTTGAATCATCATATGGACAGTTGAATCATCATGTGGACGCTTGAATCATCACGCGGACAGTTGAATCATCATGTGGACAGTTGAATCGTCATGTGGACAATGTATTGACAGGAACGTTTCATCACTGAAGTGAACCCCAACTGACTGCAGGTATCCCACCCTTATAAACAATACAGTGGTATAACGACCGAAGCCAACAATCAGTTTCATATGCAAATTATCGTTACCATGGGCGTCCAGGGGGCGTAGCGGTCTATTCCGTTGTCTACCAATATGAGGATCGCCAGTTCGAATTCCCGTGTTACCTCCGGCTTGTTCGGGCGTCCCTACAGACACAATTGGCCGTGTCTGCGGTTGGGAAGCCGGGTCGCTGTGTATGTGTCCCGGTCGCTGCACTAGCGCCTCTTCTGGTCGGTCGGGGCGCCTGTTCCAGGGGGAGGGGGAACTGGGGGGAATAGCGTGATCCTCCCACGCGCTACGTCCCCCTGGTGAAACTCCTCACTGTCAGGTGAAAAGAAGCGGCTGGCGACTCCACATGTATCGGAGGAGACGTGGAAGTCTGCAGCCCCCCCCCCCCCCCGGATCAGCAGAGGGGGTGGAGGAGCGACCGGTACGGCTCGGAGAGTGGGGTAATCGGCCAAATGCAATTGGGGAGAAAAAAGGGGTAATAATAATAATAATTACCGTTGTAGAGGAGCTCAATCAGGAGTCGTGACAACTTTCTCTTTCGGCTACACTACTACTACTGCTTTCGGCTGCTCCCGTTAGGGGGCGCCACAGCGGATCATCCGTTTCCATCTCTTCCTGTCTTCTGCGTCTTCCTCTGTCACACCAGCCACCTGCATGTCCTCCCTCACCACATCCATAAACCTCCTCTTTGGCCTTCCTCTTCTCCTCTTCCCTGGCAGCTCCATATTCAGCATCCTTCTCCCAATATACCCAGCATCTCTCCTCCACACATGTCCAAACCATCTCAATCTTGCCTCTCTTGCTTTGTCTCCAAACCGTCCAACCTGAGCGGTCCCTCTAATATACTCGTTCCTAATCCTGTCCTTCTTCGTTACTCCCAGTGAAAATCTTAGCATCTTCAACTCTGCCACCTCCAGCTCCACCTCCTGTCTTTTCATCAGTGCCACTGTCTCCAAACCATATAACATAGCTGGTCTCACTACCATCTTGTAAACATTCCCTTTAACTCTTGCTGGTACCCTTCTGTCGCAAATCACTCCTGACACTCTTCTCCACCCACTCCACCCTGCCTGCACTCTCTTCTTCACCTCTCTCCTGCACGCCCCGTTACTTTGGACAGTTGACCCCAAGTATTTAAACTCATATGCCTTCGTCAGCTCTACTCCTTGCATCCGCACCATTCCACTGTCCTCTCTCTCATTCACGCATAGGTATTCCGTCTTGCTCCTACTGACTTTCATTCCTCTTCTCTCCAGTGCATACCTCCACCTCTCCAGGCTCTCCTCAACCTGCTCCCTACTCTCGCTACAGATCACAATGTCATCCACGAACATCATCGTCCATGGAGACTCCTGCCTGATCTTGTCCGTCAACCTGTCCATCACCATTGCAAACAAGAAAGGGCTCAGAGCCGATCCTTGATGTAATCCCACCTCCACCTTGAACCCACCTGTCATTCCAACCACACACCTCACCATTGTCACACTTCCCTCATACATATCCTGCACCACTCCTACATACTTCTCTGCAACTCCCGACTCCCTCATACAATACCACACCTCCTCTCTCGGCACCCTGTCGTGTGCTTTCTCTAAATCTACAAAGACACAATGCAACTCTTTCTGGCCTTCTCTATACTTCTCAATCAACATTCTCAAAGCAAACATCACATCTGTGGTGCTCTTTCATGGCATGAAACCATACTGCTGCTCGCTGATCATCACCTCTCCTCTTAACCTAGCTTCTATTACTCTTTCCCAAATCTTCATGCTGTGGCTGATCAACTTTATACCTCTGTAGTTGCTACAGTTCTGCACATCACCCTTGTTCTTGAAAATCGGTACCAGTATGCTTCTTCTCCACTCCTCAGGCATCCTCTCACTTTCCAGGATTGTGTTAAACAATCTAGTTAAAAACTCCACTGCCATCTCTCCTAAACATCTCCATGCCTCCACAGGTATGTCATCAGGACCAACTGCCTTTCCACTCTTCATCCTCTTCATAGCTGCCCTCACTTCCTCCTTGCTAATCCGCTGAACTTCCTGATTCACTATCCCCACATCATCCAACCTTCTCTCTCTCATTTTCTTCATTCATCAGCCCCTCAAAGTATTCCTTCCACCTTCTTAGCACACTCTCCTCGCTTGTCAGCACATTTCCATCTCTATCCTTGATCACCCTAACTTGCTGCACATCCTTTGCAGCTCGGTCCCTCTGTCTAGCCAATCGGTACAAGTCCTTTTCTCCTTCCTTAGTGTCTAACCTGTCATACAACTCATCATACGCCTTTTCCTTTGCCTTTGCCACCTCTCTCTTTGCTTTACGCTGCATCTCCTTGTACTCCTGTCTACTTTCTTCATCTCTCTTACTATCCCACTTCTTCTTTGCCAACCTCTTCCTCTGTATAATTTGCTGTACTTCCTCATTCCACCACCAAGTCTCCTTGTCTTCCTTCCTCTGTCCTGATGACACACCAAGTACCTTCCTAGCTGTCTCCCTCACTATTTCTGCAGTGGTTGTCCAGCCATCCGGCAACTCTTCACTACCACCCAGTGCCTGTCTTAACTCCTGCCTGAACTCCACACAACAGTCTTCCTTCTTCAACTTCCACCATTTGATCTTTGGCTGTGTCTTCACTTGCTTCCTCTTCTTGGTCTCCAAAGTCATCCTACAGACCACCATCCGATGCTGCCTAGCTACGCTCTCCCCTGTCACCACCTTGCAGTCTCCAAGCGCTTTTAGATGGCGCCTTCTACATAAGATATAGTCCACCTGTGTGCACTTTCCTCCACTCTTGTATGTCACCCTGTGTTCCTCCCTCTTCTTGAAATATGTATTCACCACAGCCATTTCCATCCTTTTCGCAAAATCGACCACCATCTGTCCTTCCACATTTCTCTTCTTGACTCCATACCTTCCCATCACCTCCTCATCACCTCTGTTCCCTTCACCAACATGTCAATTGAAGTCCGCTCCAATCACCACTCTCTCCTCCTTGGGTACCCTCTCCACCATGTTGTCCAACTCATTCCAGAATTCTTCTTTTTCATCCATCTCACACCCAACTTGCAGGGCATATGCGCTGATAACATTCAGCAATAAACCTTCAATTTCCAGCTTCATACTCATCACTCTGTCTGACACTCTCTTCACCTCCAGCACGCTCTTGACATACTCTTCCTTCAGAATTACCCCTACCCCATTACTCCTCCCATTCACACCATGGTAGAAGAGTTTGAACCCACCTCCGATACTCCTGGCCTTACTCCCCTTCCACCTGGTCTCTTGCACACACAGTATGCCTACCTTTCTTCTTTCCATCATGTCAGCCAGCTCTCTCCCTTTACCAGTCATACTGCCAACATTCAAAGTTCCAACTCTCACCTCCACATGCCTACCCTTCCTCCTCTCTAACTGCCTCTGGACATGCTTTCCCCCTCTCCTTCTCCTTCGCCCAACAGTAGCATAGTTTCCACCGACACCCTGCTGGTTAACAGTACCGGTGGCGGTCGTTGGTAACCCGGGCCTCGACCGATCCGGTATGTAAGTCTTATTTATGATCCGGATATTTGATTTGGCAAAGATTTTATGCCGGATGCCCTTCCTGACGCAACCCTCCCCATTTGTCCGGGCTTGGGACCGGCACTAAGGATGCACTGGCTTGTGCATCCTCAGTGGCTGTGTTCTCTTTCGGCTACACAACGTGCACCATTTATTCCTTCACCATAACGACAACCAAAAAATCCCGCGCAGCGGAACTGTGTCACTGTAAACTCGAACCGAGAAAACAGCAGCTGTAAACACACGTTCCTACCAGCTCAATAAGGGGAATGATGTATCCCCATAACCACTACACACGTCCCCCCAGAATTCGCTTTAACAGGAAAAGTCAGTGTGGCGAGGGGGGTGGATCTCTTTGCCCCAACGGCTCCGCTGAACAGGAGTTGGGGGCTGGTTAACCGCAGGCAAAGCAGCAGAGTCCTCACAGCTGGACCGGGGAAAGGGAGGGGCTGGGGAAACAGGGGGCGGCTCGCCGGGGGAGGGCGGCAGGGCCGGGGGACGCCCCCGCCGTGGGGGCAGGGCCAGACCAGCAGGGCAGTCTAAATCCAGGTGAGCAGGCTTGAGGCAGTCCACAGAAACCCGCTCCAGCCTGCTGCCAACCTCCACCACAAAGTGCTTATCTCCAGTGTCCCGTACCTGAAATGGGCAATTATAGAGTGGCTGCAGGGGACCGCCGTGCGCGTCGTGACGGATGTAAACATCCGCAGCTCCGTGGGGACATAGGACTGAGAGCCGCCATGCTGAGAAGTGGGGACCGGTGCAAAAGCCCTGGCTTCCTCCTTCAGCGCAGTCCTTTGGCAGCTGGCGGACCAGGGAGCTGTGGCGGTGGGAAGGAAATCCCCCGGGACCCGAAGTGGCTGTCCGTAGACCAGTTCGGCAGATGAGCACTGGAGGTCCTCCTTGGGGGCCGTCCTGAGCCCAAGCATGACCCAAGGCAGTTTGTCGACCCAGCGGTCGTCCTTGAGGGTAGCGGCCTTCATCGAGCGATGGAACCTCTCGACCAATCCATTAGCTTGGGGGTGATACGCTGTGGTGCGATGGAGCCTCACCCCTAAACCTGCGGCGATCTCCTCCCAGAGCGCTGACGTGAATTGCGGCCCTCTGTCCGAGGAAAGGTCAGATGGGGTGCCAAAGGAACCCGATGAACGCTTGGGCAACCTCAGGCGCCGTCGTGGACGAAAGCGGGACGGCCTCTGGCCATCGCGTGGTCCTGTCGACCATGGTGAGCAGGTATGTGAAACCACGGGAGGGGGGTAGGGGGCCTACCAGGTCCACATTCACGTGGTCGAAGCTCCTCTCAGGTACCGTGAAAGGTATCAGGGGCGCTTTGAGGTGCCGGAGCACTTTGGAGCGTTGGCACTCCACACACGTGTCAGCCCAGTCCCTCACATCCTTTTTGAGTCCATGCCAGACAAACTTTGCCACCACCAACCTCTGTGAAGGCTTTCTGCCAGGATGAGACAGCCCATGGACTGCGTCGAAGACCCGCCGCCTCAAAACAGTCGGAACGACGGGGCGGGGCTGACCCGTAGAGACATCGCACAGGAGCGTGGCGCTGGCGTCGTCGAAAGCCACATTCTCCAACTGCAGCCCTGTGAGGGCGGTCCTGCATGCCTGCACTCCTGGGTTGGCGGCCTGGTCAGCCGCCATCTGGCTGTAGTCGAGTCCCAAATGGGCGGCCCCAGCGATGGCCCGGGAGAGACAGTCGGCGACCGGGTTGGACTTCCCAGCGACATGCCTCACGTCGGTGGTAAACTCTGAGATGTAGGCCAACTGTCGCTGCTGGCGGGCTGACCACGGCTCTGCCACCTTGGCCATCGCGAACACCAGCGGTTTGTGATCGACGAAAGCCGTGAACTGACGGCCCTCCAGTAGGAAACGGAAGTGCCTAACAGCGAGGAAAAGGCCAAGCAGCTCACGATCAAAGGTGCTGTATTTGCGCTCTCTCAGGTTCAACTGCCAGCTGAAGAAAGCAAGCGGCTACCACGCACCGCTCACCCACTGCTCGTAAACCGCGCCGACAGCGTAGTCCGAAGCATCCGTCGTGATGGCGATGGGCGCTCCAGACACAGGGTGTGCCAGCATCGCCGCGTCAGCCAGGGCGGCCTTCACATCCTTAAAAGCCATGTCCCTCTCTGCAAACCAGTCCACGGCATGTTTGGGGGCTGTGCCCTTCAGAGCCTCATATAGGGGGCGGAGGAGATCGGCAGCCCGGGGGATAAACCGGTGGTAGAAGGACACCATGCCAATGAACCCCCGGAGGGACTGGGCCGTGTGCGGGCGTGGAAAGTCTGCGATGGCCTCCACCTTAAATGGAAGGGGGGGCACCCCGTCCTTGGTAACCCGGTGGCCCAGGAAGTCGATGGTGCTCAGACCAAACTGGTATTTGGCCGGGTTAACTATCAACCCGTGCAGGCTGAGCCTCTCGAAAAGGGCTCTGAGGTGGGACAAGTGCTCGGACACGGAGGCGCTAGCGACCAGGATGTATTCCAGGGACACAAAGAGGAAAGGTCCCGCAACACTGAGTCCATGAGGCATTGGAAGGACTGCGCGGCGTTCTTGAGCCCAAACGGCATGCGCAGGAACTCGAACAGTCCGAACGGAGTTGTCACAGCCGTTTTGGGGACATCAGCGGGATGGACGGGCACCTGGTGGTATCCACGGACGAGGTCCACCTTGGAAAAGATCACTTTCCCAGCCAGGTGGGCGGAGAAATCTTGGATGTGAGGGACCGGGTAGCGGTCCGGTGTTGTTGCGTCATTGAGCCGACGGTAGTCACTACATGGACGCCACCCACTGCCAGGCTTAGGCACTATGTGGAGGGGTGAAGCCCACGGGCTGCTGGAGTGACGGATGATGCCGAGGTGCTCCATGTTCTCAAACTCCGCCTTGGCGACAGAGAGCTTGGTCGGGTCGAGGCTCCGAGCTCGGGCGTGCACCGGCGGGCCGGTGGTGACGATGTGGTGCTCAACCCCATGTTTGGTCGTAGATGACGGGAATGTGGGCTGAGTGAGGTCAGGGAACTCGGAGAGAAGATGGAGAAACACGTCCTCGTTGGAGAGCATGCTGGACAGCCTGATGGAGCCTGTATCGCTAAGTGTACACGCGTGTGAAGCGAAAGTGATGGCGTCAATCAGGCGTCGATTCCTGACGTCCACCAGCAGCCCATGAGCACAAAGGAAATCTGCACCGAGGAGGGGAAATGCCACGTCGGCGGTGACAACATCCCAGCTGAACCGCTGTCCGTTAAAACACATGTCAATGGGCCTCGTGCCCTACGTACGGATAGAGCTGCCGTTAGCAGCTTCCATGGGAGGGCCGTGAGCGCCTGACAGGGCGTCCACCCTCGATGCAGGTACGACACTCCTCTGCGCCCCAGTGTCGCATAGGAAACGCCGCCCCGAGATGGAGTCTTGCAGGAAATGTAGCCTGTTGTCCTCCACGCCAACGCCCATGGCCACTAGTGAGCGCCGGCCTTGGCGTTTCCCGATGCTGAGATTGCACGGGGAGTTGCACCTTTTCGCCTTGGCCCCGAACTTTGCATGGTAAAAGCACAGGCCGGGCTCCTGTTGCCGCGGCGACCACCATGGAGTCACCAGGTATTGGCGTGTGGGGGTGGGCAGGGGTGAGCGCGGACGCGCAGTGATGCTGTTGGCTGGCCAGGAAGAACTTGTCAGCTTCTTCAGCTAGCTTGCGGCAATCGGTAATGCTGGTGTTAGCCTAAGCGGCCCGCACCTGAGCAGGCAGTTGTCACAGAAACAGTTGGCCAAAGAGGAAATCAGGTGTGTGCGTCGGTCCCAGCAGATTCAGCATTTTGTCCATGAGCTCGGATGGCTTGCTGTCACCCAAGCCTTGCAGAGAAAAGAGGCGGTGGGCCCTCTCGGCGTCGGACCGTTCAAAAATCTTCAAGAGGTGGTCTTTGAGCCCCTTGTATTTGTCTGCCGCCGGAGGATTTGTAAGGAGACTCACCACTCTAGTTGCAGTCGAACCCCCGAGCGCCGATACCACGTAGTAGTATTTAGTAGCATCATCCGTTATTTTGCGGATAGCAAACTGCGCTTCCGCCTGGGCGAACCACGTCGTTGCCGATGACTCCCAGAACTCTGGCAATTTGAGAGAAACCGCGTTGATTTCGTCAACCATGTTCGTTCGAAAGATTGTCTCTGATAACTACGTCGGGGTCACCAGTGTAGAGGAGCTCAATCAGGAGTCGTGACAACTTTCTCTTTCGGCTACACAACGTGCACCATTTATTCCTTCACCATAACAACAACCCAAAAAAACCGCGCAGCGGAAGTGTGTCACTGTAAACACGAACCGAGAAAACAGCAGCTGTAAACAAACGTTCCTACCAGCTCAATAAGGGGAATTATGTATCCCTATAACCACTACACCGTGACCATTAACTAGAGTTACAATGGCCATGTGTACTATTCACAGGGGACTGGCGAATAGTTGCAATCACAACATTTAAGATGGCGACAGATGTACTCTTAGACCCCCCCCCCCGGTTCACGGATGGTCGTTCCCTCTTCACATAGATGGCCGCTTTGACTCCCTGTTCAATCCAGCGTTCCTCCCTATTAAGGATGTGCACATCCTCATCCCTGAAAGAGTGGCCACTGGACTGTAGCTGGTGTAGACTGTGGAGTCCTGGTCTGACTTGTTAGCTCTCCTGTGTTGTGCCATCCTCTTGGCCACCCAGCATCTGTTTGGTTTCCCTGATGTACAAGTCACAGCAATCTTCCTGGAAAATACACATCTCAACTGTTCCGAAATTTCCGCCACATATGGAATCACCACTGGTTTACGCTTAGGCAGCTGTTGTCCCTCTCCTCTCTTTGATCGGTTGGTGCACTGGTTGGGCGTCTTCCTGGCTTTGACAAACTCCCAGTTAGGATAACCACACTTAACCAGGGCCTGTTTAATGTGGGATTTCTCCCCTTCCCCGGCCACTGTGTCGGTGGGGACGTTGTCAGCTCGGTGGTCCAGCGTCCTGATGACTCCTAGCTTGTGCTCCAGCGGATGATGAGAGTCAAACCTTAAGTACTGATCAGTATGTGTTGGTTTACGGTAAACACCAACAATCAAATGTCCCCCTTCACCAATTGCAATTTCACAGCCTAAGAAGGGTAACCTGTCATGTTCCACATCCTTCCTGGTGAACTTGATGTGGTTGTCCACAGATTTAACATTTTGGTGAAATTTGATACGCCCTGAGATTGTCTGAAGCTGTTAGAACAAGACAATGCTACAGAATTTTGCACCTTAGATTATACCCTGGGAGACAGGCACTGGGTGGTAGTGAAGAGTTGCCAGATGGCTGGGCAACCAATGCAGAAATAGTGAGGGAGACAGCTAGGAAGGTACTTGGTGTGTCATCAGGACAGAGGAAGGAAGGCAAGGAGACTTGGTGGTGGAATGAGGAAGTACAGCAAATATACAGAGGAAGAGGTTGGCAAAGAAGAAGTGGGATAGTCAGAGAGATGAAGAAAGTAGACAGGAGTACAAGGAGACGCAGCATAAAGCGAAGAGAGAGGTGGCAAAGGCAAAGGAAAAGGCGTATGGTGAGTTGTATGACAGGTTAGACACTAAGGAAGGAGAAAAGGACTTGTACCGATTGGCTAGACAGAGGGACCGAGCTGCAAAGGATGTGCAGCAAGTTAGGGCGATCAAGGATAGAGATGGAAATGTGCTGACAAGCGAGGAGAGTGTGCTAAGAAGGTGGAAGTAGTACTTTGAGGGGCTGATGAATGAAGAAAATGGGAGAGAGAGAAGGTTGGATGATGTAGGGATAGTGAATCAGGAAGTTCAGTGGATTAACAAGGAGGAAGTGAGGGCAGCTATGAAGAGGATGAAGAGTGGAAAGGCAGTTGGTCCTGATGACATACCTGTGGAGGCATGGAGATGTTTAGGAGAGATGGCAGTGGAGTTTTTAACTAGATTGTTTAACACAATCCTGGAAAGTGAGAGGATGCCTGAGGAGTGGAGAAGAAGCATACTGGTACCGATTTTCAAGAACAAGGGCGATGTGCAGAACTGTAACAACTACAGAGGTATAAAGTTGATCAGCCACAGCATGAAGATATGGGAAAGAGTAATAGAAGCTAGGTTAAGAGGAGAGGTGATGTTCAGCGAGCAGCAGTATGGTTTCATGCCACGAAAGAGCACCACAGATGCGATGTTTGCTTTGAGAATGTTGATTGAGAAGTATGGAGAAGGCCAGAAAGAGTTACATTGTGTCTTTATAGATTTAGAGAAAGCTTATGACAGAGTGCCGAGAGAGGAGGTGTGGTATTGTATGAGGAAGTCAGGAGTTGCAGAGAAGTATGTAGGAGTGGTGCAGGATACGTATGAGGGAAGTGTGACAATGGTGAGGTATGCGGTTGGAATGACAGATGGGTTCAAGGTGGAGGTGGGATTACATCAAGGATCGGCTCTGAGCCCTTTCTTGTTTGCAATGGTGATGGACAGGTTGACGGACAAGATCAGGCAGGAGTCTCCATGGACGATGATGTTCGTGGATGACATTGTGATCTGTAGTGAGAGTAGGGTGCAGGTGGAGGAGAGCCTGGAGAGGTGGAGGTATGCACTGGGGAGAAGAGGAATGAAAGTCAGTAGGAGCAAGACGGAATACCTATGCGTGAATGAGAGGGAGGACAGTGGAATGGTGAGGATGCAAGGAGTGGAAGTGACAAAGGCATTTGAGTTTAAATACTTGGGGTCAACTGTCCAAAGTAACGGGGATTGAAGAAGAGAGGTGAAGAAGAGAGTGCAGGCAGGGTGGAGTGGGTGGAGAAGAGTGTCAGGAGTGATTTGCGACAGTTTGGAGACAAAGCAAGAGAGGCAAGATTGAGATGGCTTGGACATGTGTGGAGGAGAGATGCTGAGTATATTGGGAGAAGGATGCTGAATATGGAGCTGCCAGCGAAGAGGAGAAGAGGAAGGCCAAAGAGGAGGTTTATGGATGTGGTGAGGGAGGACATGCAGGTGGCTGGTGTGAGAGAGGAAGACGCAGAAGACAGGAAGAAATGGAAACAGATGATTCGCTGTGGCGACCCATAACGGGAGCAGCCGAAAGTAGTAGTAGTAGTAGTAGTAGTAGTAGTAGATTATACCCAGGGAGGCTACACCTAGTCTGTATGGTTTACCCAAGATACATAAACAGGATGTGCCATTACGGCCTATTGTTAGTATGATCAACTCATTGACCTACAACATCTCTACGTTTCTGGCATCTCTTCTTAACCCGGTGGTAGGCAGTAATGAACATCACATTCAGAACACTATGGATGTTGTGGATAAGGTGAGGGACACCATTATGGAGGGGGATGAAACAAAAGTCTCTTATGACAAATTACAAAACGACGGGGGGGGGGGCGTTGTTGAACACAGTGGAGTGAGGTCATGTTTCCCGAAGCTCCGCCAAGTAGTGGGAAAAGTTATTTAATTTAAAGCACAGTAATCAGGGGCGTCGCTAAGCCTATTTTAGGGGGGCTGAATGTACATTATTAGTTGAAATCATGAATAGTTTTTCCTCATTCATTTCTCATTAAAATCGATCGAACTGTGGCATTGCGTCTCCAAATTCACAATGTATATAAAAGCCGGGCGCTAGGACCTGCGACAGGCTGCTGCTGCTCTAATCCAGTGTTTCCATTGGCTGTGCTGCCCACTCTACAATTCCTGTACCATCTTTGGTAGAGACTGTAACGGTAGTCGGAAACCACTGAAGTTGTTATCGTATTCACTGATATGGTATAATGAATGAGGGAGTTTACTCAAATTGTTTGTCTTTAATGAACTCCATCAGGGCATCCCCATGACATCTCTGACCTCCAGTACTTCCGTACGTCCTATGTCAATCCTGTCGTGTCAACTGTACGTCATATGCCAGATCCTGTCTATCAACTGTAACGTGATACGTTACAGGAATACTACATCTCCCTTCTTAAAATAAAATGCCTTCATAACATACAACACATTTGGCATCAATCACATTTCTACTGCCCCAGTAAGTAAACCATGTTATGACGTAAGTGGATTATTGTAAACGTGCACATTTTTTAAAACACTAAATATTTCAAGGCAACAGTGAAAACATAATGCAATTTTTTTTAGCATATAATAAACAGAACACTCGAACGAGGTATACTCTTCAGGTAAGCGGGTAGGATAAAGAGGCAAGTATCATATTCAAATCTTGCGTTCAGTATGGTCAGTGCAATTCAAAATACAACATAAGCATGATAAGCAGGTAATAGTAAACTTTAACTCTTGCATTTGGCATGGTCAGTGCAATTCAGAAAATGTAACGTTCAACATAATGATTATTATTATTTGTTTTTGTTTTTTTGGGGACAAATGTCCAAAGGGCAGCGATCCGCCTACACCCTTTATATTTACAGGTCAAGGACGTTTCTTGGTTTAACTGCACGTTCAAACCTGGTAGTGTACGTGTATGAAGATGTAGTGTCCGGTGTTGACGTCCCTTGTTCTGTACCATCATTTGGTTCTGGCTGTACTTCACAACTTGTGTGTGTAGTGTTGTCCTTTGGCTGTAGCAGGTGACGACGATTGCGACGATAGGCTTGACCCTCATCAGTGTGGACGTTGTAGGATCTCTGTGTCTCTGCAGGCTCTGTCACAGTGGCAGGTTTCCAACGTCCGTTTGGCTGTTGGATGTGGACTGTGTCACCACGCTTTAGTGTTGACAGTGGTCTTGCACTGAGGTCATAGTATTGCTTATGTCTGTGCTGACACTGTACTCTCCTGGCAGACACAGCCTTTTGACAGACAACTTGTGGCTGGAGTTGTTTACCTGTGGTGGGAAGTACTGACCTCAGTCGTCGACTCATTAGCAGCTGGGCTGGTGACTTCAGGCCGTCGACTGGAGTGTTGCAGTACTCCAGCAAGCTGAGGTAGGGATCCTTTCTTTCTGCTCTGGTTTTGTCCAGTATCATCTTGGCTGTCTGGGCGGTCCTCTCTGCAAGGCCGTTACTCTGTGCATAGTGGGGGCTAGAAGTGATGTGGTTAAACTCCCATGCTTCTGCAAAGCTCTTGAAATCCCTGGAGCTGTAACAAGGACCATTATCACTGATAATTCTCTCAGGTATTCCTTGTCTAGCAAATATGGCCCTCATTTTGTGGATGACTACAGATGGAGTAGTGTAATGTAGTCTTTTGATCTCAAAGTATCTACAACTACTATGTAGTCTTGCCCTTCAGAAGTGAACAAGTCCGTGCTTACAACCTGCCATGGCCTCTCAGGAATAGGGTGTGAGATCATTGGTTCTTTCGTGTTTGAGCTGCGACGCTCTGTGCATATGGGACATCTCTCCACTACATATTCTATCTGTGCATTCATGCCAGGCCAAAATAGAATGTCTCTAGCCCCTTGTTTATCCTTTTCTACTCCCATGTGTCCTGTGTGTCTGCGTCTTAGCATTTCTTCTCATAGTGTGCGGAGTGACTATTTTGTCACCTTTGAACAACACACCGTTGATTTCTGTGATTCCAATATTCAGCAACACTGGGTGGACGCTTCTTTCTTGATTCAGGCCAGCCAGCCCGAATTATCTGTCTCAACACGGTGAGCTGCGCATCTCGGGATGTAGCTGCCTGGATTTCCATAAGCTTGCTGTCGCTCACAGGTAGGTTACTCATGAGCATGTGTACTTGGGTATCCATGCCTTCACTCAGATTGGTCTCATCGGTGACGATTGTCTTCCTGGACAACATGTCTGTGACTGGAAGGTCTTTTCCGGGGCAGTGTATGATAGTGATGTCATACAGTTGCAGTATCATGCGGTGAAGTCTGACTGGTGCTGCTGCGAGGGGTTCCCTCAGTATCGATTCGAGGGGCTTGTGGTCAGACTTGATCACTACGTGGCGACCATACACGTATTGGTGAAAGCGCTTACACCCAAAGAGAACCGCGTAGAGCTCCTTCTCAATTTGAGCAAAGTTTTCTTCAGATTGATTTAGTGACTTTGAGGCATATGCAACTGGCCTACCTTCCTGTAGGAGCACTGCTCCGAAGCCACTCTTGGATACATCAACCTGTAGTGTCAGTTCCTTTTCTGGATCAAAGTACGTGAGGACTGGACCTGGTTCCTGTACAAAGAGATCTTTCATGTTCTGGAACGCCTTGTTGTGTGTTGCATCCCATACAAACTCACTGTTTTCCTTCAGTAGTTCATGTAGTGGTGCATTCACCTCTGAAAATCTGGGTGCGAATCTGGCCAGGTAGTTGGTCATCCCCAGTATTGTCTCAAGCTCTGCCTTGTTCTGAGGTCGCCCCATATCTCTGATGGCTTCCACCTTGCCTGGATCTGGTTTGATGCCTTCATGACTCAGCATGTGCCCGAAGTATTTGACCTCTGGAACACAAATGACGTTTATCTGGGTTTAACTTTACCCCTCTTTCCTTCGTCCGCTGCAGCATGGTCCGTAGGTTTGTGTCATGCTCCTCTTTTGTGCTGCCATACACCAGAATGTCATCAATGATGGCTGCAACTCCACTGAGGCCCTCGTAGGTCTCATCGATCCTCCACTGGAACTCATCCTGTGCTGAAATGACACCAGAAGGAAGACAGAGAAACCTGTACCGGCCAACTACAGTGTTAAAGGTTGTCAACATTGAAGACTCTTCTGTTAGTTTGATCGCCCAGTAGCCTGACTGTGACTGAAATACTGTGCTCCAGCCAGCTTTGGTGTGATGTCATCTAATGTAGGCATTGGGTAATGTGGTCTTTGTATTGCCTGATTCAGGTCTTTGGGGTCAAGGCATATTCTCAGTCTGCCAGTGCTGGGTTTTTCAACAACCACCAGGGCATTTACCCATTCTGTAGGTTATGTTACCTTCTGGATGACTCCAGCTCTTTCCATCTCATCCAGCTCTTCTTTCAAACAGTTGCGGAGTTTGAGTGGAATCCATTGTGAAGGGTTCACCAGTGGTACTGCATCCAGTTTCAAGTGGATTGTGCATTCTCCTGGGAACTGTCCAATGCCCTTAAACCCATCAGAGTACTCAGCCATAATGTTAGTGGGTTCCTTTTGTGCAGCATCGACAGATAGCACCAGTTTGACTAAACTGGTGTCTAGATAGGCTTGCAGGCCTAGGACAGGTGGGCCCTGAGTACTGACTATGTAAAACTCTCGCATGACAGTAGTGCCTTTGTACTTGCATTCTACGTCACACATCCCTGTCACATGCAGTTCTTGACCACCATATGCACTGAGTTTTATTTCTGCTGGTCTTAGATCTACATCTCTAAAGTCCCTGTCATAAATGTCTCTCGGTATTGTGTTTACATCAGCACCTGTGTCCAGTTTAAACTTCAGTTTGTGCCTTTGTGGTCCCAACTCCAGTTCAACAAATGCTTGCCTTTTGTCATTACTACTGGGATTCTTAGTAACTGTGTCTATGAAGGATTCATCCTCGGTCACATTGTCATTTTCTACTATGCCATGCACTTTTCTTGCGTATCTTTCTCGTTGTGGTCCTGTCTTGCAAGCTTTATCAAAGTGATTAAATTTCCTACACTTACTACACTGTTTCCCTTTTGCTGGACAGACCTCATCGTCATTGTGTTCCTATGCACAATATCCATACTTCCCATTTCTGTATTGTTTGTGGTCATCATTTCCTTTGACATATCGCCCCTGTCTGTGGCTAACTGTTTCATTCCTGTTGGGTTTCTTATTTACAGCATGTAAAGCCGCATCGCTACAGGCGCAGCTGCCAACCATCGTTCTGATCTGTTCCTGTGCTAGCTCATGCGATCTAGTGATCTCGATGGCTTTCTCTAAGGTCAAATCTGGTCCGTGGGTAAGCAGTTTCTCACGCACTCTTGGTGAGCTGGTTGCAAAAACAATCCTATCCCGGACCATTTCATAGCATAGTTACAGTCTTTAATGAGTAACTTTAGCTCCGTTACAAAATTCTTAAAGGACTCTCCCACGTTCTGCATCTTTTCATGAAACTTGTACCTAGCAAAAATCGGGTTAGCTTTAGGAATCACGTACTCCTCGTATCTATCATAATACGCCTTTAGTAACCTAGCTTCAGCAGCTGTCAGGGTCCACGTGTTGGAGACGTCGCGTCATTTTTCTCCCGCCCATAGTGGAAGATAACTGCACTTTGCTTCATCGTTTTGCAAACGTAGTGGGCCCGAGAACATCAGCTCAACATGCTGTCGGAACTTTCTCCATGCGTCCGGCAGGTTCGTCGAATCCCAGTCCATCCTAGGGCTCGGAACGCCGTGGGAATCCATCTGCTCTCTCTTTGACGTGAGTTCGATCAACGACTCTGACACCATGTCGTATTCATTGATACGGTATAATGAATGAGGCAGTTTACTCAAATTGTTTGTCTTTAATGAACTCCATCTGGGCATCCCCATGACGTCTGACCTCCAGTAATTCCGTACGTCCTATGTCATATCCTGTCGTAGCAACTGTACGTCATATCCTGTCTATCAACTGTAACGTGATAGGTTACATGAATACTACAGTTGTGACATGATGTTGGCTAAAACTTTACCAAAACATAATGGACAGAGTGAAATAGTAAGTAGTTACAGAGTGAAGATACCTAGCTCCAACATGAATTTGTGGCAAATGATGGTCAATGTTGTAATGATCTGTGCCCTCTGGCTATGTTAACTTATAACATTAATAAAGCAAGGACGACTTCTCTCGTGCTGGGTGTTTCTGCACCGACCGGATTCAGACTGACGTTGTTACGTACATCACGTGACTTTGTTGTGGTGCTACGGAAAGCCGTAAGGGACATTAGCAAATCAACTATTACTAGCAAATATTACAAATGTAGCTAGCTATCAAGTTGTTACTCTTTTGTTCCCCGCTTAATGTTAGATAACTTTAGGTTTAAGTGAGGAAAAGACAAGAGGATAGGCTATAAAACACCAGCGTTGTGCTAACTAGCTGACGAGCCAGCCAGCCACAGCGTGAACGAGCGCTAGAAATAAGGTTATTGACAGCTCCTTACATGCTTTGCTTTTACTTTCCTCTGAAGTATTTCGAAACAATCATATCAGCAGGCATAGATTGTTGCTCATAATCAGTTAATGTCAGGGAAAAGGCCACATTGTGTTGATCATAACACAATTTTACATCCCTCAGTTCCTCAAGCTGTAGATGGATATACGACATTTCTTCAAAAAAGGAGGCATCTCCACCAAAAGCCAGTCAGCTGAGAGGATTTTGCCAGTTCAGACAAATACAGATTTAAACTGATTGATCTCTCATTAAGCATCGACTTCTTGTAAATCGGAGTTTAATAAAATAACGTGTTACTAAAAACAGGCAAGGGGAGGGAGAAGAGGAAGATGGAGGAGACTGACAGGGCTGAAGGAGCAGGTCTGATGGAGGTTAGTGATGAAGAAGAAAGCAACTGGGAGTTGTTTAAGCTTTCAGTTAAAATTAATACTGAATTTTATGACGTAGGCCTATTACTCATACTAGGTACAAACTAGCCTAAATGATTTTACATGACATTTTCACTTTTAGAGGCTCACACATCAAACATCAGTCTTTCATGATGATTTTACTTTCCACCATAGAAATCCACTAACTGGGCAATTTAGCAAAAAATGGAGTAGGATTCGTTTTTGATAAAATAATCATTAAATTTCATTCATTTAATGATTATTTTATCAAATGTTTGGACTTATCTTAAAGGGTCATGCAGAAGGAGAGGCTGAGAAAGAAAAGGGTCAAGAAGCAAGCTGTTTGAGGGAAAGGGAGAAAACGGATCCAGAGAGGGAGAGAGAGAGAGAGAGAGAGAGAGAGAGAGAGAGAGAGAGAGAGAGAGAGAGAGAGAGAGAGAGAGCCGTTGTAGAGAGGGAAAGTGATCAAGCAGCTGCAGCAACTCCTTCCAGAAGTTACAGGGAGGATTTAGCTGATAAAGACACTGGGCCCAGACACGTAAAGCTGAATAGCTACCAACAACAGTTTTGGTACACAGAACAGGTCATTTCACTACTGCTGGTTTGATAAATACAAATGCCCAGAATACTCTGTCAACCAAAATGCAGCTTTTTGCTTTCCATGTCGGGTATTTGGCAGAAACATGAAGCATGATTGTAGGGGCCCTAATACAGTTTATTGATAAAATATAAAATGTAAATATTGGACTGATTAGCATGCAATGATTTACAGTTCATATTTACAGTAATACAATAAGTTAATTGTTTGATTCCTTGCACTTAAAACGTGTGTGAATAATTTAAAATGTATAAGATCTCATTTATGGTACATTTGCAATATTTGGGAATAGGTGACTATAATTGTTGCTTCCTAGTAACTGTATGCGCCTTTAATTGTCTTTTGATACTCTCGCAATGAGAGTTGGATTAGGGGGGTGGAGTTAGGCAAGGAGAGAGTGGAGCCACAGTTTGCTGACCTCTCGGACTCCTGTTCTTATTAACCTTATTTTTTTGTTACTTGACATCGTTCTGTACCAAATATATATTGTATCGCAGTAAACAGTTAAACTTTACAGAGTGGTCCTGTGGATATTGGTTTGTTTGTGATGTGGATCCGGACAAGGGGAGTTGTTAGAGCGTCAAGCTAAGGCTTCATTCTTTGGAAACCTACAATGACGCGTTGGTGAGTAATGGCTGTAAAAACTGGAAGAAAGCCTTGTTTATCTTTGAAAAGCATGAGATGGCACAAACCCATAAAGACAGTGTTGTAGCATGGCAAAGCTACCAGGCAACTGACAGTCAGAGAAACATTGCTCAGATTATAGCATCTGCACATGTAAGCGAGATAGCAGAGAGAAGGGAATATCTCAGGCAAATTGGTGCGGTCACCTCCATGTTAGGAAGACAGGGACTCCCTTTTCATGGCAGTAATGAAGCTAATGAAAGCACAAACAGAGACAACTTTGTTGCATGTATGGAACTTTTGAAGGAATTTGACCCTTTTCTACAAAAGCACAATCCTCCATCAAATACCACTTATCGCTCTCCAACATCTCAGAATGAGATGGTTGAGTGTTGTGCTCAACAAATTACTAATGTCATAATCTCTGAGATGACAAAGTCCAGAATGTATGCCATTATAGGAGATGAGGCCAGGGATGGACAGTCAGAGCAGGCGGCTGCGTGTGTTGGGTATACGTTGCAGAGGGGGCAGTTAAGGAGCATTTGCTAGCACTAGCAGAAATGAAGGTATTTGATGCCCAGTCCATAGCAAATGAGTAGCATTTCTTGACTTCAATACCTTTGCTTGATCTGTGCCTGTTGTAAGTGGAAAGATAACATTTAAGTCATATTAGATCCGTGCCTAATACAAACTATTAAGACACAGATCTACTGTGTGCCAACTTGAACAAGACCTTGAGATACTTGAACTCCTTCACTTGAGGCAACAAGTCATCCCCAACCCAGAGGGAGCAATCCACCATTTTCCGGTAGAGAACCATGGCCTCAGACTTGGGAGGTGTTGATTCTCATCCCAGCCATTTCACACTCAGCTGGTAGGATGGAGCAGGAAATTGACAGGCGAATTGGTGCAGCATCAGCAGTAATGCGGACGTTGTACCGGACCGTTGTGGTGAAGAGGGAGCTGAGCCGGAAGGCAAAGCTCTCAATTTACAAGTCAGTCTTCGTTCCAACCCTCACCTATGGTCATGAGCTTTGGTTAGGGACCGAAAGGGTGAGATCGCGGACACAAGTAGCTGAAATGAGTTTCCTCCGTAGGGTGTCTGGGCTCAGCCTTAGAGACAGGGCGAGGAGCTCGGACGTCCGAGCTTTTTCTTCGGGTCGAAAGGAGCCAGTTGAGGTGGTTCGGGCATCTGATTAGGATGCCTCGTGCCTTCCTTTGGAGGTTTACCGGGCACGGCCAACTGGGAGGAGACCCCGGGGTAGACTCAGAACTCGCTGGAGGGACTACATGTCTAGTCTAGCCTGGGAACGCCTGGAGGGCGTTGCTGGGGAGAGGGACGTCTGGAGTGCCCTACTTAGCTTGCTGCCACCGCGACCTGACCCCGGAGAAGTGGCTGATGATGAATGAATTAATGAATGTGTACCAACTTGACCAAATAACGATATTTTTGATCGATTTTACCTATTGCTACTCTAAAAATTCATGACAAACATACATTTTGGGGCCATTTGAAAAAAAAACTCCTCCCCCCAGACCCCCCTGCCTCAGTCCCCCTATCCATAAATAAGCCCCTGCCTTAATTTATGAAAATACTGCTCTTTCAAACGACAACTATTGGCTGTAAACCACTTTTGAGTAACTACAGAAACAGACCGCAGATGGCGTCTTGGACTTTCCTGAGCCAGCTAACGTCACTCGGCGTTGACGAGAGCCGAGAACACAATTAACCCTCACGACTACACTTTCTGTCATGTCGGGATTTGTTTTGCTCGCGGAGGAAGCTTATGTCCTATTCCCCTCCAAAATGAAGAAATGAGTAAACTGCGATGCTAAATAAAGACGCTGCTTCCCTGCTAGCACGTCCGCTAACACCGCTCACAAGCTGACACTGGTGCTAACAGCACTACTGTCACATATAATAAAATTTTCCAACTGGTCCGTAAACTGAACATTTGTATCAGACTATGTTTTTAGAAGTGTAAACAGAACCATGGCCGCCTGATAAATAGCTAAAATGGGTGATAAGAAAGAAATCTCCAAGACTCAGCCTAAAAGGAATCCTACGGAGGCAGGCCTCGGCGGAGCTCCGACCTTGCGTAAGCAATCAATCTCGCAATCTCGCAAAACAACAAGGGTGCGCAATTTAACCTGGAAATGTTCACTAAAGCACTTGAAGCACTGAAGCGGGACTTAAAGATGTGTTCCCTTTGTAGCCCGTGGAATTAGATACCACACAGGACACAATTACTTCCGGGGTTCTTGTAGCTTTAATTTTATTGTTTGAACCTTCGAATGCAGATCGTTTTACTGAGTGCATAAATTCCTGTGTCTTTCGAGCAAACAGCTCATAAATGTTCACAGATGTGGCAAGTTTAACAGAAAAGATTTTAAAAGGAAAATAAATACAACATACAACATACGGTGCAAAATATGGCAGTGGACTATGTACGTTAAACAGGGTTTAACAAAGACATGTGGAACTTCCTGAAGATCGCGCAACTTCTCACTCTGTCAGTTACCTTTAAACAGAATTAAAATGCATATAAAACCTTTACATCCCAAATACAATGGCATGGTGTGGCTTTATGCACGCCAACATTACCTTGTCATGCCTGCAATGGCGAACAGTGGTCGACGGCTCGCGCCCAAAATCACCCAACATCAACTCCAGTAGCGTCTAAATCAAACCATCTTGTCAAATTACCGACATACAATATTGTTTGGAATAATGTTACAGGTATATTTCACAAGATATTTACCCCTACTTACTATGGAGTCAGAGCACCGTCACACCGCAATCTTCAGGTGCTCCACACAAGAAAAAAAGAATGAGTACCCAAGATGCACTTGGATAACTTGCAGAAAGAGTACCCAAGATGCACTTGGATGACTTGCACGGAGTTACAATAAAAGTCCGCAACACTGCCACTTACTGGTCAAAACATGCAATGACAACCAAACTATAAAAATACACTCACAATCTGCTTCACAATTTAACTACATCAAATGACATTTTACATGGCTTGACAGTGTAACAATTACATATATTAACAGTTAAACTATACTAAATTTAAGTGGAAAATCATTTAACATATTTAACAGATTTACCACCTGGCTACATACTCCCCTGCAAATATAGTCAACGTCCTCGGTGACTACGAAACATGAACTGACTCAAATACTCCCTGCAAGGCCTTTTCAAAGAGAGCAGCACCCAGGCTTGTCAAAACCTTAGAGACCATGTCTGTGCTGACTGAGACTGCATTACAGGCCGACTTTGGCAGATGAAATGGGTTTGAATGAGATCCAGCCATTTCCCGCTTGCTTTTCCTAATGGCAGGTTTAGGTGCATAGGTTCTACGTCCTGCTCCACCAGCATCATCTGTTAGTGCGGGCCTGTCCCTGTTTTCAATAATGGGCAAGTCACTGTCGCTAACGTCTGGATGCACATCATTAACACATTCTGTTTCTGTGCCACAATTTCTCATATCTGAATAACCTTCCTCAGGTCCTTCACCGTCACTCTCATCTGTGGGTGCTGTCACATGTAACCTAACACTTTCTGCTGCAAGAGGCAGGTTAGGTACTTGCACAAGCCGGCGAGGGATGACATCCTCAACAATAACAAAATCAGCCTCAGGTGACTCAGGCTCATCCTCAGCTACAGGCTGTGTAGTGGTCTGTAACCTAGTTCTAGTTCTTGGTTTGGGAACTGGTTTTGCACAAGGTCGCAACTCTGACCTATGAACTCTTTTAATGGGACCTCCCTCAAAAGGTTCAACAGTGTGTGTGGTACCCCTGGATGTCAACTACCTTGTAGACTGTTGAGGTCCATGTGTCCTGAATCTTATGTTTACCTGGGGGTCTGTGACGTAGGAAAACCAACTGACCAATGTCCACAGGAGGACAATACACCTTCTCATTTTGCAGTGAGATCCTCTCAGCTGCCTTCTGCTCTGAGTACTCTCTGGCTCTCTCGTGTGCCTGTCGGAGTCTCTCCTGATGAACAGACAACCAATCCTGTTTCCTGTCTGACACACACTCACGCCCTAATAAAGCATCTACTGGGAGATGTGGCTGTACCCCGAAAAGCAAATAATAAGGCGAGTACCCTGTGGTGGAATGAGGAGTGACATTATAGGCATATACTACTTCAGACAGATGCTCTGGCCAACGCTTTTTTTTCTCTGGTGGGAGTGTCCTTAACAAGTCATGGAGTGTGCGATTGTATCTTTCACACTGACCGTTTCCCTGTGGCCTGTAGGGAGTTGTCCGTGTCTTTTTAACCCCATAGAGTTTGCACAGCTCTGCTATAATTTCACTCTCGAAATTTCGACCTTGGTCTGAGTGCAGTCTCTCTGGGACCCCATATTTCATGAACCACTCCCTGAGCAAAACTTTAGCTGTAGTGTCAGCCTTCTGGTCTTTGGTAGCATACACTTGTGTGAACTTTGTAAACACATCGGTCACAACAAGGACATTTTCACAGCCATCTGAAGCTGCCTCCAACACTGTAAAATCAACAGCCACCACTTCTAGAGGTCGGGAGGCCAGGAATGCCTGAACTGGAGCATGGATTTTTGGCTGAGGCATCTTGGTCAAAATGCACCGCTCGCAGTTTTTAACCCAGCTTTCAACATCCTCGCATAGCTCTACCCAAAAACACCTCCCTCTTAGCAAGTTTACAGTGCGCTCTATGCCCTGATGTTCCATGTTGTTATGTACATTTTCTAGAACTTGGTCCCTCAAACAACTAGGCACGAGTAACTGCCACACTTCTCCATGACGTGGGTCTGTGATAACCCTGTACAACAACCCTTCTCGTTGTTGTATGCATCTCCATTGTTTCAACAATCTTGTCACTTGACTAGACAGGGCTGCTCTCTCTCTGGGACATGGCCTCCTCCCCCGATCCCAAAATGCCCTAAACTCTTTTAGGGTGGGGTCACCGGCCTGAAAACCTACCAGCTCCTCTCTGGTATAACCTGGCAGTGTGGGGGTGTTGCCCTGTTGAGTACCTGTCTCACCAGACCTCGACTCCCCAGCACGGATCTGTCTCACTTTGTAACACTCCAGACCTCTAGAGACAAGACCAGGATCCAGAACTGTTCCTCGCTCAATCAGGTTACACACAGTGATACAGTCGTCAAAATCCGAGTCAGGGTCTGTTTCAGGCTCCCCTGCAAACTCCTGCCTAGAGAGAGCATCTGCGGCGGCATTACTGCAACCAGGACGGTACTTAACCTGGAAATCAAAAACAGACAGTTGCGCTACCCACCTCTGCTCTATAGCACCTAACTTGGCTGTCTTGAGGTGGCAGAGGGGATTGTTATCAGTCAGGACAACAAACTTTGAACCAAGCAAGTAACCCCTGAATTTTTCAGCAACTGCCCATTTTAAGGCAAGCAACTCCAACTTCATGCTACTATAATTTCGGTCATTCTTCTCAGCCTGGCGTAGTCTGCGGCTAGCATATGCTAGGACACGTCTGGTGTCACCTTGCTGCTGACACAATACAGCGCCTAATCCATGCTGACTAGCATCTGTCTCAACTACAAATGGTTGTGTGAAGTCGGCAAAACCCAAAATTCGGAGTAGAGGTAAGTTTTTCCTTTAACTGCTCAAAGGAAGAGTCACACTCTGGTGTCCACATATTACAAAACTGGTGACCTACTTTCCCTGTTTTTTTCACACCTGAACATTTGTTGACTAGGTCATGCAGTGGCCCTGCAATCTGTGAGAAGCCTCGAAAGAATCTCCTGTAGTAACTACAGAAACCCAAGAACGACTGCAGCTCTTTGGCAGTGATTGGGACCTTCCAGTTCTTAACAGCAGAGACCTTGGAGGGGTCAGTTCCTATACCTTCTGCTGACACCTGATGACCCAAAAAATTTACTGACTGTTGTAGAAAAGCACACTTCTGCAACTTCACCTTAAGGCCCGTCTCTGCCAGTCTCTTAAACACAGTCTCAAGTCTCTCCAAATGCTGCTCAAATGTCTCTGAAAAAACCAAGATGTCATCTAGGTAGACCAGGAGTATCTGAAAAATGAGATCATTCATAGTAACTTGCATAAGTCTCTGAAATGTAGCTGGACCGTTACAAACACCAAAAGGCATTCTCACGTACTCATACAGACCAAACGGTGTAGTAAATGCAGTCTTAGTCCGATCTCTCTCATGCATAGCTACCTGGTGGTATCCGCTCGCCAGATCTATGGTCGAAAAGAACTTGGCCCCTCTCAGCGCATCAAAACACTCATCAATTCTCGGGAGCGGGAATGCATCACGTCTTGTCTTTGAGTTGAGTTTCCTGTAATCGACACATAGCCTCAGACTACCATCTGCCTTTCTCACTAGTACTATGGGCGAAGCATAAGCACTAGAGCTTTCTTGAATGACTCCTTTTTTAAGCAGCTTGCCAATATGTTCCCTGACTTCACTGTACTGTGTGGGTGGGATTCGTCTGTATGGCTGTGTTACAGGTATGTCATCTGTCAGATGGATCTCATGTTGTACTTTGTCAGTGTGGCCTAGATCTTCATCTTCTGTTGCAAACACAAAAGAGTACTTCTCCAGTAACAAAGTGGTCAAAACATGCAATGACAACCAAAACTATAAAAATACACTCACAATCTGCTTCACAATTTAAATACATCAAATGACATTTTACATGGCTTGACAGTGTAACAATTACATATATTAACAGTTAAACTATACTAAATTTAAGTGGAAAATCATTTAACATATTTAACAGATTTACCACCCGGCTACACCTTGTTTACATGCGCCAAATGTGCGTGCGCAGATCGTGAGGCAAAAAGGGGCCACGAGTCTTGTGTTTGTAAATGCTACTACATTCATTTCGAAGAGGTCATCCCGGAGAAATTGATTTAAAACGAAACGAAATGCCTCACAGTTGTTGCGCTCTCAGTCTCACAAATCATAAAGATGGTAAAAACAAGCATCTGCATTTTTGTCGCATGCCAAAAGGGAAAGGATTCATGCGATCCGCCAGGAGGACTGGAAGACGTGGTCAGAAGAGCAAATATCAAACGCGACGATTTGTGGAGAACATTTCATATCTGGTGTGTGTCCGTTTCTTACACAATTAAGTACCGTGATGAACATACATAAGTAGCAGCTCTAGATGTGATGCTGTCCTAGTAGAGCAGCTGCCAAACCAAAGTCTGAGGTGTTAACGCCTAGCCTTCCTCAAGTCTAACAACGATTCCATTGTGGCAGGAATGAGGAAAAACACAGGAGACCAAGGCGAGTTTGATGTTTATTCCTCAACTCCAAAAACCAACTGCAGCAGGAACAACCCTGCACCGGCGAGCCCGGGAACGTAAACCACGCCCCCAGCTCACAGTCCTGCTGGGTGAGAGGCATAGCCCCTAGTGTCCGCCACACAGCCCCCCCCCCGAACACCCAGAGGAGACTCCTGGAAAGAAAATGAGTGTCTCACTGGAGGCTTAAGCAGCCTGCCATAACGGCTGCGCCGTCCCTCAGCCGAAACAGGAGGTGAAACACAGTCCAAAGCCGGCTGAGAAGCAGAACGCTGAACCCGTGAAGACACTGCCGGGGTCCTGGAAGGAGGACGACCCCGACGGGGAACCTGGGCCGGAAACACAACTTCGCCTGCCACCCTGTGCGCCGGTTTAAGCCTATCAAGCGTGACACGCTCCCTACGCCCACCCATATCTAGCACAAAACCCTTAGGACCCGTCTCAAGAACCCGAAATGGGCCATCGTATGGGGGTTGGAGGGAAGAGCGGTGAGCATCATGCCGTACAAAAACAAAACGAGCCGACATGAGCTCCGCAGGCACGAACGACCGCGGAAAACAGTGGTGAACGGGGCGTGGAACCCGAGTGCTGTCGGACAAAAAAGGATAAACGGCGGGACGGGGTCGAGGAGCGGAACTCCCAGGCAAAAATTCCCCAGGGACGCGGAGCGGCTGACCGAGCACCAGCTCAGCGGATGACGCGTCGAGGTCCTCCTTAGGAGCCGAACGCAACCCAAGCATAACCCAAGGTAAACGATCCACCCAGTTATCATCCGAGAGCGCAGAGCTGCCTTGAGCGACTGGTGAAAACGTTCACACAACCCGTTAGCCTGAGGGTGGTACGCGGTAGTGCGGTGTACCTGCACACCCAAGGATCGCGCAAGTGCCGACCAGAGCTCTGACACGAACTGGGGGCCCCTGTCTGAGGTGATATCTGACGGAGTGCCGAAACGGGCGAACCAGGAGGAAAGAAAACCGCGTGCAACATCCGAGGATGTTGTGGAGGATAGAGGGACAGCCTCTGGCCACCTGGTGGTCCGATCTACCATTGTGAGCAGGTGCGTAAAACCCTGTGAAGAAGGTAGAGGGCCCACCAGGTCCACATGCACGTGGTCGAAACGTCTGGCCGGGATCGGAAACGGTTCAAGGGGCGATTGAGTGTGCTGGTGGACCTTAGCGCGCTGGCACGCTACACATGCAGCTGCCCACCCCTTGACGTCCTTGCGGAGGCCAGGCCAGACGAACTTGGAACCGACCAATTTCACCGACGCCCGAACTCCAGGGTGCGAGAGGGAGTGAATCGAATCGAAAACTCGACGGCGCCAGGCCACTGGAACAACGGGGCGGGGACGGCCGGTGGAGACATCGCAGAGGAGGGCAGGACTGCCTTCCTGCATCACAGCGTCCTCTAGCTTGAGACCGGTACGCGTTGACCTAAGGGCAAGGACATCCGGGTCGCTGGGCTGGTCGGCAGCCATAGCGGAGAAATCCACACCGAGGTGCACAGGACACACAAGCACACGCGACAGACAATCAGCAACAGGGTTGCACTTCCCGGCCACATGCTGAATGTCCGTTGTGAACTCGGAGATCGCCGCTAGGTGGCGCTGTTGATGAGCAGACCACGGCTCAGTCACCTTGGACATGGCAAAAGTCAGCGGCTTATGATCCACATAAGCCGTGAATGGGCAACCCTCCAGCAGGAAGCGGAAATGCCGGGTTGCAAGGTGCAGTACCAGCAACTCCCGGTCAAAAACGCTGTACTTGCGCTCGCTATCCCGCAGTTTGCGGCTAAAAAATGCGAGTGGCTGCCACGCATTCGCCACGCGCTGTTCAACCACAGCCCCCACGGCTATGTCAGACGCATCAGTTGTTAAAGCTATGGACGCCGTGGGTGTGGGATGGGCGAGGAGGGCAGCGTTAGCCAGGGCGCACTTAGCTCCGTCAAAGGCCTGGACCTGTTCGGGAGTCCAGTCGACAGGGTCGTTAGCCTTCTTAAGCCGCAGGGCTTCGTAAAGTGGCTGAAGGAGGTGGGCAGCGCGAGGGAGGAAACGGTTATAGAAATTCACCATGCCCAAGAATTCCTGCAATGCTTTAACAGAGACCGGGCGGGGAAATTCCGCCACCGCTTGCACCTTAGAAGGCAACGGGACCGCGCCTTGCGGCGAAATGCGGTGACCCAAGAAGTCAATCACCAGCAGTCCAAACTGACACTTGGCCGGGTTGACTATCAGGCCGTGTTCGTCCAGACGACGGAAAACCTGTTTCAGGTGCGCCAGGTGCTCTTCAGCTGACGGACTGGCCACTAATATGTCGTCGAGATAAACGAACACGAAAGCAAGGTCACGCAACACCGAGTCAATCATCCTCTGAAAGGTTTGCGCTGCCCCCTTCAAGCCAAAAGGCATGCGCATGAACTCAAAAAGCCCAAACGGGGTGATCACTGCGGTCTTGGGCACGTCCTCTGCGCGCACGGGAACCGGATGATAGCCGCGCACCAGGTCCACCTTAGAGAAAATAGTGGTACCTGCCAGGCGTATGGAAAAGTCCTGTATGTGTGGCGGTGACGTTGTTCAGGCGGCGAAAATCGCCGCAAGGCCGCCGCGACCCATCCACCTTGGGCACCATGTGAAGCGGCGAGGCCCACGGGCTGTTGGAACGCCTCACTATACCCAGATGCTCCATGATGGTGAATTCCTCCTTAGCTGGAGCCCATTTTACCGCGTCGAGGCGCCGCGCGCGCGCAAAAACTGGCGGTCCCAGAGTGGGAATGAAATGTTGTACCCCGTGTTTAGTAACCGCGGTGGAAAAGGCAGGTGTAGTCACCGATGGAGAATCCGCCAGCAAACGCTGAAAAACATCCCCTAATGCTAAAAAGTTAGCGTGTGTTAACGGCCCGGCTCCCCCTGTCTCGCACGGAACAGTGGCGAAAGACACAGCATCAATTAAACGGCGGTTTGCAACATCAACCAGCAGACCATTAGCACACAGAACATCCGCGCCGATAATAGGAACAGTAATGGCGGCCACTACAAAGTCCCACTCAAAATGGCGCCCGTGGAAGCAAACAGTCACCAACCTTGTGCCAAACGTCGCAATGGACGAACCGTTAGCTGCACTTAACTGTGGGCCGCCGCCTTCGGCCGACCTGTCTGTCTTAGCAGGAGGGAGTAGGCTCTTTTGCGAGCCTGAGTCCACCAGAAACCGTCTTCCTGACATCGTGTCCTTAATGAAGAGCAGATCACTACGTCCGCCAGCGCCCACAGCTGCGCTGACCCTGGAGTTTCCCGCCGCCTCAAACGTGCACGGAGGGACGCAGCGCCTCGCCTTGCCGCCGAACCGCTGGTGGAAGAAACAGAGGCTTCTCCCGCGCCGTCTCCGGGCAGTCACTTCAGCCACCACTGCCGGGTCCGCGTCCTCCGACGTCGGCTGCAGAGGCTCCGATGCCACACTCTGCACAGAGAACCGTCTGGTAGCCAGCAGGACCCGATCGGCCTCCTCAGCCAAACCTCGGCAGTCACCAGCGGCCAGACACGGGGAGTTAGCCAAAGCCGAGCGCACAGGAGACGGGAGCTGGCGCAGGAAAACGTGCGGGAAAAGGAACCCACCTTCGTCTGAGCCTAGCAGCGACAGCATATTGTCCATGAGATCCACAGCCGTCCCGTCGCCCAAACCGGATAGGGAAAGGATTCTATCTGCCCTCTCTGCGGCAGATAGGCTGTAC
The DNA here is from genome assembly GCF_029633865.1 of Lampris incognitus. NCBI lineage: Eukaryota > Metazoa > Chordata > Actinopteri > Lampriformes > Lampridae > Lampris > Lampris incognitus. Next base: position 32,686,085 of record NC_079230.1, read on the forward strand.
CTCCGGAGCAAAAGATGTTTGAGGGCGACGTATTTACCGTGTTGCGGAGGGGCGCGCAACAGCTGCATGGCCCGGCGTGTGGACTGCTGGTCCAGCGCAGCGACGACCAAATAGTATCTGGAGTCGTCCGCGGAGATTCCACGCAGGTGGAACAGCGCCTCGACATGCTGGAACCATGAGGCCAGGTCGCTCTGCCAGAACTCTGGGAGTGTCACAGCCGCGGCGAGAACGGCCGGCTGTGAGAGTTGGGGCGGCGTGGCCGAAGTGGATTCACACACATCTTCTGCTCCAAACATGTTCAATTCGGGGTCACCAATGTGGCAGGAATGAGGAAAAACATAGCAGACCAAGGCGAGTTTGATGTTTATTCCTCAACTCCAAAAACCAACTGCAGCAGAAACAACCCTGCACCGGCGAGCCCGGGAACGTAAACCACGCCCCCAGCTCACAGTCCTGCTGGGTGAGAGGCATAGCCCCTAGTGTCCGCCACACCATCAGCTTTATTATGTCGTGATGTTTGAGGTCATCATTTGACTCCAGCCTCGAGCTCAAAACCGTACAAACAATTCAACTTATGTTGACACAATCAATTCAGCCGTACAAACAATTAAACTACGAGGGCTTACCCTTGACTTGATGAAGCAAAACTCGTTTTCCTTCGATAGCGGATGGTGAAAGCAGTCTTGGACATGTCCACCAACAAAGTCATCGTATGGCGCTAAAGACTTGTATGCTTCATTGGTTCTTTGCTAAATATACTTGGTGTATGTGACGTCTTGAGTTGATGCAGTTGGAGGACAGTAGGGGGAGCTAGAGGACAAGATAGGATGTAAGTGACTGTAGGAGGGGTGTGTGTGTGACGTGGGTTGTTGAAGTAAAGAAGCGTATGCTAACAGACGTGTGTCTTCGAGTGGCCCCTTAGCAGCACAACATATTGGCGACGATGGCTGTGAATGTGAACCCAGTGCCACCTTTCCTCCTGTCTGCGGGTGAGCCTTCGAGAAGCTTCTCCAGCTGGCTACGTGCTTTGGAAAGTTATCTGCGAGCTTCGGCGGAGGAAATGTCGGAAGCTAGAATGCGCGCGCTTCTCCTCCACAGCCTCGGTGCTGAGGGGCAGAGATTATTTTACACACTGACTTGCGAAGATGAATCCTATGATGCAACGGTGGCTGCACCGACGAGGTTTTTCCTTCCTGCTGTTAAGGTGGTGGCTGAAAGATACAAGTCTAGACACCGGAGTCAGCATCACGGAGAACCAGGGGCACAGTACGTGTCCGCGCGGAGAGAACTCACTGCTACGTGCGACTCTAAAACGTTTGAGGATGACGTGCTACGGGACCAGTTGGTGGAAAAGACCAACCCCAGTCGGATAAGAGAGCGTTTGCAGCTGGGGGGGGGGCGGGCGGGGGGGGCCCCTAAGTCTGGAAAAGGCTGTGACTATTGCTGGACTAATTGTATCCGTCACATCTAATGCTAAAATCATAGACCGGGGAACTGCGGCTGCAGCGCCGCCCGCGGCAGCTGAGGGTGTGCAGCCGGTGGACACAACCAGGGGACCGCCGGCGTCCACGAGAGACAACGCCACGAGACAAGGGCTAACATGCTTCAGATGTGGCGCACGCGACCATAAAGCTTCGTACCCATCTTGCCCCGCCAGGACGGCCCGCTGTAATAACTGCAGGAAACAGGGGCATTTTGCAAAGGCGTGTAGGGGGCGAAAGAGAGTAAGTGGAATTACAGATGATGTGGAACAAGTAGAGAGCCCCTTGCCTGAAGTGACTATATTAAATGTAGATACTGTAGCTCGCACTGGGAATAAAATAATGTGCACAGCACAGATGGCTGTTGAGGGGCAGACAACACAAAATGTGGAACTTATGCTGGACACGGGCTCTGCCGTTTCAACCCTTCCCGATGCAATGTTAGTGCAACTTTTCCCAAACGCCCCACTGAGTACACCCACACTGAAACTTGTGAGTTACGGAGGCAATCCTGTTCCTGTGAGTGGAACTCTACATGCCACTGTGTCATACGCCAGTAAAAGTATGAGGAGTGAGATATATGTTACACACTTAGGCACGGCCATTCTAGGCAGAGACTTGTTTACTGGACTTGATATGCAGATAGTGAATGGTCAGGTTGCAAGTCCGACCTGCTCCCCAGTCACACGTCACCCAGATGCTGTTTCATCCATTTCAGAACAGCGCAATGGGGAGATACTGAGCTATGCAAAAGGAATTGTTCACAAAATCAAAGTGCGCACAGATGTGACCCCAATTCAGCAAAGACTGCGCCGCCTACCTTTTGCAGTGAGAGGTGCAGTTACGCAGGAGCTTGAGAAGCTTCAAAGGCAGAACATTATAGAGCCTATCGACTCATCAGAGTGGGTTTCCCCTATTGTAGTAATCGCAAAGAAAGTGGGAGCTATTAGGTTATGTGTGGACTTAAGGGAGCCTAATAAGGCTATAGTAGTGGTGGACAGCTGCCCTCTCCCACACATGGAGGAAATGTTTTCAGAGCTCAGAGGGGGAACTGTTTTCTCCACACTGGACCTGCAGAGTGCATATCATCAGGTGTTGCTTCGTCAGGACAGCAGAAATCTCACAGCTTTCATCACACACGAGGGTCTCTTCAGGTTTAAACGTGTCCCATATGGACTGGCTTCAGGGCCTAGCTGCTTCCAGCGGATAATGACGACCATACTGAAAGAAATACCCGGGTGCCAATGCTACTTGGATGATGTGATCATCCATGGGAAAACTAGGGAACAACATGATGCCCATCTCCGAGCAGTACTCCAGGCCATCAATGCATCAGGACTGAAACTGAACATGGCAAAGTGCAAATTAAGGCAGGAAGAGCTTGGCTTCCTGGGCCACAGGGTGTTGGCCCAGGGGATACAGCCAGACCCCTGTCATGTGGAGGCAGTGTTGCAGGCACCTGCCCCCAAGGAGGCCTCTGGCCTCCGCTCCTTTCTGGGGCTCACTTCATGGTATGCAAAGTTCATTCCCAACTACTCCTTAGTGGTGGAGCCTATGCGCAGCCTGTTGTGAGGAGATGCTGCATATGTCTGGACCCACAAGTGCACAGAAGAGCTTTGAAACAGTGAAACAGTTGATTGTACACAGTCCAGCTGACCTTGTTTGACCCTGATCTGCCCACCATCATAACCACTGATGCTTCAGATTATGGGGTTGGGGCTGTGCTGACTCAAATACACCCAGACAACTCCGAGAGAACAGTGGCGTTCGCGTCACGCACGCTTTCATCAGCAGAGTGGAAGTACTCCACGGTGGAGAAAGAAGCTTTGGGGTGTGTCTGGGCTACAGAGAAATGGAGGACCTACCTGTGGGGCAGACGCTTCATGTTACTTACAGACCACAGCCTCCTCACTACACTATTCTCCTTTAAGGGCCTGGACAGAGCTGGTATGCGTATAGCTAGGTGGTCGGCTAGGTTGCTGTCATTTAATTATGACATGCAGTACAGACCTGGCACAGAAAATGTCACAGCTGACTGTCTGTCCAGGCTCTCGTTGCTAACTGCTGATCAGGGACAGGAGGACGAGCTGGAGGTGGTGGCACTCATCGGCAGCTTCTCAGCTGTGTCTGCAGATGAATTCAAGGAGGCCTGTCAAGCATGCCCTGTTCAGTCACAGCTCCACGAATTCATCGCCACAAGAGGGCCACACTCAGGTCTGGATCCAACACTGACACCCTACTAGAGACTGAGAGCAGAACTGTCTGTAGTGGATGGATGCGTCCTGCGGGGAGACCACGATCTACTGGTGCCACAGCAACTGCAGCCACAACTGATACGACTGGCTCACAAGCCACATCAGGGCATCGTCAGAACGAAACTATGTCTCAGGGACCTCCTACTGGTGGCCTAGGATGGATGCACAAGTCAAAGCCACAATCAAATCTTTCCTCACATGTCAGTAGCATGACAAGACAGCTGTTACACATACTATGCCTATGCAACCTGTTCCATTCCCAGATGCTGCATGGGAAAAAGTAGCATTAGACATTGTAGGCCATTTTGTGTCCACAGCCCCTGGTTGCCGTTTTGCTATTACCCTCATAGATTACTTTAGCAAGTGACCTGAGGTTGCATTCATGTCCCAAGTTACTTCTGCATCAGTGATCCACTTCCTGTCTACAGTGTTCAGCAGGGAAGGACGGGGCAGAATGACTGAAGGCTCTAGTCCCCATGGTAGCCAAGCGGGCTGGTGGTGTAGTGAGTTGGAGAGTAGAAGAGGATCTGGGAGTGTGGGAGGGCGTGTGGATATGAAGGAGTTCGGAAAGATATGAAGGAGCCAGGTTATTAAGGGCCTTAAAGGTGAGGAGCAGGATCTTGAAGTCAATACGGTATTTAACAGGGAGCCAGTGGAGTTGCTGAAGAACAGGAGTGATAAGATCTATGGAAGGAGTTCTGGTAATGATATGGGCAGCTGAATTCTGGACCAATTGAAGTTTATGAGGACACTTGAGGGGAAGACCAAAGAGGATAGAATTACAGTAGTCAATACGGGATGTAACCAAGGTGTAAGTGAGTATGGCTGTGCTTTTACGTTTAAGTGATGGCTGAAGATGATTAATATTGCGTAGATGGAAGTATGCAGACCGAGAACATTGTTGATGTGAGCTTAAAAAGATAATGTGCTGTCCAGGATGACACCCAGACTCTTAACCTGAGGCGACAGATGAACTATAGAATTGTCAATAGTCAGAGAAAAACTATCAGGTTTGGCCAAAGTAGATTTAGTACCTACTAGGAGGACCTCAGTTTTATCACTAGTAAGTTTGAGGAAGTGGTATGAAAACCAGGATTTAATTTCTAGTAAGCAGTCAGAAAGGGAAGTGGGCGGAAGAGTGGAGGTAGGCTTGGCGGATAGATAAAGCTGGGTGTCATCCGCATAGCAGTGAAATTGAATGCCAGATTTCCTGAAAATGTGGCCAAGAGGTAGTAGGTAAATAATAAATAGGAGGGGTCCCAATACAGAGCCCTGGGAAACACCGGCAATAACAGGAAAGAACTGTGATCTCAAATTTTTAAGTTGAACAAACTGAGTGCGGCCAGAGAGTTATGATCTAAACCAGTCAAGGGGGCGTGCCAGTTATTCCAATGGAAGCTAATCTTTCTAGGAGGATGTAATGTGAGATGGTATCAAAGACCGCACTCAGATCAAGAAGGACCAGTATGGTTAAGAGCCCAGAGTCAGCTGCCATCAACAGATCATTAGTGATTTTCACCAAGGCTGTCTCCGTAGTCTGCATGGAGCAAAAACTAGACTGGGATTGTTCAAACAGATTGTTGTGCATCAAGTGAGCATGTACCTGAGACGTGACTGTTCTTTCAAGTGTTTTAGAAAGAAATTGTAAATTTGAGATTGGGCGAAAATTATTCAAATTGTTGGGGTCTGTACCAGGTTTCTTGAGTATTGGAGTTATTGCAGCTGTTTTGAGAGATGAGGGAACCAGGTCAGAGGTAAGGGAGGAATGTATGATATCAGTTATTAAAGAGAAGGTAGACAATTATTCACTTGGTTTTTACAAGAAACACTGTAGGCCACAAGCTGTCATGCTGCCTGTGTTTTTGGCTTAACACACCCCATTTAACTTGCCTGTATTGGTAAGTTGTGCTTTTTATTTTATATTTTGATTTTTCCCCTTTTTCTCCCCAATTGTATCCGGCCAATTACCCACTCTTCTGAGCCGTCCCGGTCACTGCTCCACCCCCTCTGCCGATCCGGGGAGGGCGGCAGACTACCACACGTCTCCTCCGATACATGTGGATTTGCCAGCCGCTTCTTTTCACCTGACAGTGAGGAGTTTTGCCAGGGGGCGTAGCGCGTGGGAGAATCACGCTATTCCCCCCCTGGACAGGTGGCCCGGCTGACCAGAGGAGGCGCTAGTGCAGCGACCAGAACACATACCCACATCCGATTTCCCACCCGCAGACACGGGCAATTGTGTCTATAGGTACGCCCACCCGAGCCGGAGGTAATACAGGGAATCAAACTAGCGATATCCGTGTTGGCAGGCAACAGAATAGACTGCTATGCTACCCGGGAGCTCACTATTTCTTTTAACTACTATGTAATTGTCACTAGCTTGTCTTGGCTTTAATAAGCTACTAGGTCTCCTATGTTTCTTAGAAAGTACTCAGGAGCTTGTATGGGGGGGGGGGTTACGCACGTCTGGTTTGGGAAGATGCTTCAGCGGGTGGGAGAAAGTTCATTACTTCACTTGTTCTTGTTCTTTGTCATGTATGTTACTTTTGGTCTTCTAATGGTACTTAAAGTGCTATAGTCACGTTTTCTTTTTTCAAAAGATGACCCAACACCTTAACTTAAAAGGGCAGTCAGCTGGGAATATACTTAAGCTTTGTAGTTGGAACTGTAAAGGTCTAAACCAACCAATAAAGCATAGTAGGGTGCTCCACCATCTCCAGCATGTGGGAGCTCAGGTTGCATTCTTGCAGAAGACTCACTAGAAAGTCTCGGATCACTCTAGGTTGCGGAAGGGTTGGGTTGGACAACTCTGCTTTCCACTCTGATTTCCAAAGCAAAGCTAGAGGCGCTGCTATTCTACTACACAAACCTGTACCTTTTGTTTCCTTCAATGTCATCTCAGACGCCAATGGTAGATATGTTATCATCACTGGAAGCATCTATAATACTAAGTTCATTGTTGCCTATGCATATGCACCAAATTTGGACAACAATAATCTTTTTGCACTATATGTTCTAAGCTTCCAGAAATATCCTCACACCTTCTTGTCCTTGGGGGGGGGGGGGGTCAACTGTTGGTTGGGTCCTTTAGATCAGTCCTCCAGTAAAGTTACAGACTCCTGGCATTTTTTTTATTCCCACAGGTAGGTAGTATACGTATTTCTCCCCTGTCCATCATACTTACACTCGCATTGATTACTTTTTCCTAGACAATAGACTCGTACCCTCTGTTCGTTCATGTTCTCACAATTCCATTGTCATATCAGACCACGCCCCTCTGACTTCAAATTTAGTAGTAGGTGGAGGACCTGAGTCCTGCACACCCTGGCGTTTCAATCATGCTTGTTGTCTGATGACAAATTTGTTTCATTTCTGACCGCCTAAATTGATCTTTATAGAGCCACGAATGAGACACCTGGTGTCTCACCATTTGTTCTTTGGGGTCCTTTAAGGCCTAAATTAGGGTAAAAATTATGTCATATACTAGTTTTGATAGGAAACAGAGGAAAAAGAGACTGTCCGAGCTGATGACTAGGGTATTACAGTTGAATAATATACATGCAACTTCACCTTTCCCGATTGTGTACAAGGATGGTCTTTCTTTACAGGTGGAGTTTGATAACTTGTCAATTGTTCAAGTTGAAGACATGCTACTCAAATCACAATATACTCAGTATGAGTATGGGGATAAGGCTAGTAAATAACTTTCTCACCAACTTCGTCAGACGTCCTCAAATCATCAAATTCAAGCTCCCACAGTGGTAACGACTGATCCTCAAACAATTAATGATCAATTTAGGGGCTTCTATGCCTCTCTCTATACTTCTGAATAGTCAGCTGACCCCTCAGTTTTCGACTGTTTTTGCAGCACTCTTATTGCCCCCACCATCGATGCAACTTTCAAACTTCAGCTAGAGCAGGCTGTAACGACTGAGATTTCACGAACGGCGGGTGCAATGCAGTGCTCCAAGTACCCTGGACTAGATGGGTTTCCAGTCAAGTTTTACAGGAAGTTTATGGTTAAGATAGCCCCTCTCCTGATCAATATGTTCACCTATTCATTAGACATCACCTCTCTCCCTCCATCTTTGTCACAGGCCTCCACATCATTAATGCTAAAAACGACTAAAGACCCCCTTTCCTGCAGATCCTACTGCCCAATTTCATTACGTACTGTGAACTATAAAATATGAGCTAACCTACTGGCTATACATTTGGAAATGGTTCTGCCATCTGTAATTTCCCCTGACGAGATAGGCTTCATTAAAAATAGACACACCCTTTTTGAATGTTAGATGCTTATTTAATGTCATGTACAACCCCTTAAACTCTAAGGACCCGGAAATTGTAATCTCTTTAGACACCAAGAAGGCTTTTAATAGAGTGGAGTGGGGCTATCTTTTCCATGTTTTGGAGAAATTCGGCTTTGGCGAGAGGTTTATTGCTTGGGTCAAATTATTGTACACCTCTCCACTCGCATCTGTCAGAACGAACAACAACCACTTGGGCTACTTCCCTCTTTTTAGGGGTACGAGACAGGGATGCCTGATGTCCCCTATGAACCTTGCCATAGCAATTGAGCCCCTTGCTATTGCGTTCCGAGCTAACCCTCACATTACAGGTGTGACCAGGGACGGCACTGAGCAGAGAGTATCACTTTGCACAGATGACTTGCTTCTCTATGTTTCCAAACCGGATATGACTATATCTAATGTGCTCTCTGTTCTTAACTCATTTGGTCTCATCTCTGACTAGAAGCTGAATTTTAATAAGAGTGAACTCTTTCCTCTAAATGCTGCAGCTCGCAAATACCCACTTCACACATTACCATTCAGAAAACTTCTGGACAGTTTCACGTACTTGGGGTCCAAGTCACTAATAAATTTAAGAATTTTTCAAGTATAATTTTACTCCTTCCCTCACTCGAGTACAGCAGGCCTTTGAGAGATGGACATTACTCCTTTTACCCAATTTCTCCTCGGGGATGAATAAAGTATCCTGATTCTGATATCTCTAGCTGATCCAATTAATTTGGTTAAAATTAATATCCTGCCTAAATTTTCCTTCCTATTTCAATGCATTCATATCTATCCCAAAATCTTTTCTTTCTTTTTTTTTTTGAAAACTTGATAGGATTATGTCAGGGTTAATTTGGGATAAAAAGAATCCAAGAATCTACAAAGTATATCTGCAGAGACCAACGAGGTTGCGGGGTATGGGCATACCAAAATTTTAACTTTTATTATTGGGCAGCAATACTACAGCATTGGTTGCAGGCAGATAGCTTACTTAATATCCCAACTTGTTTGAGGTTGGAAACATCTTCCTGTATGCCATCTTCACTGGCGGCTTTGGTTTACACCCCTAGTGGTTCAGCCTGCTCAGAATACTGCAATAAAATTTTAGCAAAGACGACTCTCAAAATTTGGAATCAATTTAGAAGCCATTTTAGATTACAAACCTTTTTCACTACAGGCTCCTATATTTAGATCACGCCTTCCTTCCCTCTCTAGAAGATGGAGCTTTTTCCATGTGGTCTGATCTTGGAATAAAATGATTTAATGATTTGTATATTGCGGGCACCTTTGCATCCTTCCAACAAATTTCAGCTAAATTTAATATCCCTCCCAAAAGTCACATTTTTAGATATCCACAGGGTTGTAGTTTTGTCCATGACACAAGCTCCCAACTTCCCTCTCAGCCCGTAAGCCCCTCCATTGTTGTTTTCAAAAAAAATTTTTTTTTATCAGCAACCCCTATGTCAAAAGGTATCACCTCATGTGGATGTAAAAGAATGTTCTCTCTTCAGAGCTGTTAGCTGTCAAAACATCATGGGAGCAGGATATAAGTAAGAAATTAACAATGACCTATGGGATGATATTCTTCTCCAGGTCCATTCTTCATCTATATGTGCCAAACATGGTCTAATCCAATGTGAAATTATACACTGCACTCACTGGGGAAAAAATCAGCCTTTCTCAATTTTATTCTGATATTAACCCCACCTGTGACAGGTGTCACCACATTCCTGCCTCACTTATTCATATGGTTTGTCTTGCCCATCTCTTCATAACTATTGGTCCAATGTACTTCAGGTGCATTAACAGCACACTTTGGGGTTATTCCGGATACAGTGGTCCTGCCAAAAATTAAAGTAGACCCTGTGACCTTCTTGACCCTATTGGCTAGAAGACTGATATTACTTCTTTGGATGTCATCCTCTCCTCCATCCCATGGAGCTTGGATCAGAGACATTCTTCATTTTAGTAAAGTAGAAAAGATCAAATACACACTAAGTGGGTCTACGGCTAAATTTTTCAAAATATGGCAACCCCTGTTTGACCATACAGAGACATTGCAGTTCCAGAGTGTACCTCAGTGAAGCAGGTTGTTGGTTATTATTTTTCCTTGTAATTTTGCTTCTTTGATTATTCAAGACTAATCTGTAGCACTAACAGTACTTATGTTGCAATTTACCATGAAAACTGTGTTTTTCATTTGTTATTCTTTGTGGGGGGATATTTTTTTTCTTTAACTACACACAATTTTTTTATATATGTATGTGTGTGTTTATTACTACTGTTTTTTCCATTACATAATGTTTATATGCCATTGAAACAAAGAAACTACTGTTTACAATGTTGACAGACACCAACAAAAAGAGTTTTGAAAAAAAAAGAAAAGAAAATTAAAAAATGACCCCACCCTTAGCAATAGGGCCACCCTTAACACTGACCAAGTGTATCTGCTTCTGGAGCTGTGCCTTCAGTCCGCGTACTTCACATACAGGGGGCAGTACTGTAGGCAGAGGCATGGATGTGCTATGGGGTCCCAAGTCTCACCTGTAGTGGCCAACTTGTACATGGAGGGAGTGGAAAAGACGTTCTGATGTCCTATCCAGGGACACCACCTAGCCATTGGTTCAGATTTGTGGACGACACCTGGGTTAAAATTGAATCTCAGGATGGAGCACATTTCACCGACCACATTAACTCTGTGGACACCACATCAAGTTCACCAGGGAGGATGTGGAACATGACAGGTTAGCCTTCTCTTTTCCCACTGGCGAAAAAACCCGCTAACATCCGCCTTTTTACATTGACCAAAGGTGGACATTAGCGGGTTTTTGCCGGATTTTTTGGCCAGTGGGAAAAGAAGTTAGACTGTGAAATTGAAATTGGTGGTGAGGGACATTTGATTGTTGCTGTTTACTGTAAACCAACACATACTGATCAGTACTTAAGGTTTGACTCTCATCATCCACTGGAGCACAAACTAGGAGTCACCAGGACGCTGGACCACCGAGCTGACAACGTCCCCACCGACACAGCGGCCGGGGAAGGGGAGAAACCCCACATTAAACAGGCCCTGGTTAAGTGTGGTTATCCTAACTGGGTATTTGCCAAAGCCAGGAAGACCCCCAAACAGTGCACCAGCCGATCGAAGAGAGGAGAAGGACACCAGCTGCCTAAATGTAAACCAGTGGTGATTCTGTATGCGGCGGGAATTTCTGAACAGTTAAGAGACGTGTATTTTCCAACACTGCATCTCAGTTGCTTTCAAACCCCAAAACACGCTGTGCCAGAAGTTGGTCTACCTCAAGGATCGGGTCCCCCAGCACAAACAGGGCAGTATAGTGTGTGCTGTTAAGTGCCAGGAGGGTTGCTGTGATTTTTGCCTGCCCTGTGTGGCAGTAGCCTTTTGTTGTGTGCTGTGCTGAAGGCCAGTAAAGCGACTAGTACTTACCAACTGCCTCTGCCTCTTCTCTGCAATTGGGTCCAAATACAGTGTTACACCTACTATCATCTTGGTCCCCAAGAAACCCCATATCACAGGATTAAATGACTACAGGCCCATTGCCCTAACGTCTGTGGTCATGAAATCCCTCGAGAGACTGGTGCAGGCCCACCTGAAGGAAATCACCGGCCCCCTGCTCGACCCCCTGCAGTTTGCCTACCGAGCAAACAGGTCAGTGGAGGATGTACTCTTCATGGGATTGTACTACGTATTCCAACACCTCAACTCCCCAGGGACGTACGCAAGGGTCCAGATTGTGAACTTCAGCTCAGCGTTCAGCACCGCTGTCCTAGATATCCCCCACTCCATACTCCGCCAGTGGATTAAAAACTTCTTGATAGACAGGAGGCAGCTGGTGAGGCTGGGGAAAATCACGTCCAGTACCCGGACAATTAGCACTGGCGCCCCCCAGGGATGTGTGCTCTCCCCTCTACTCTTCTCCCTCTATACAAATAACTGCTCCTCAGGTGACTTGTATGTTAAACTCCTGAAGTTTGTGGATGACACAACCATCATTGGCCTTATCTGAGATGGTGACGAGTCTGCATATAGATGGGAGGTTGATCAGCTGGTCTTCTGGTGCGGCCATAACAGTGGAATATAGGGGGAGTCCCCCAACATTGCCCCCCCTCACCATACTCAACAGGATGGTGTGAAGACCTACATATTTCTGGGTTCCACAATCTCCCAGGACCTAAGGTGGGCATCCAGCATAGACACATCATCAAAAAGGCCCTGCAGAGGATGTACTTTCTCTACCAGCTCAAGAAGTTCAACCTGCCTCAGAAACTGCTGATTCAGGTCTACACTGCAATAATCCAGTCTGTCCTCTGCACATCCATCACTATCTGGTTTGGACTGGCCACCAAACAGGACAGGGACAGACTATAATGGACAGTTAAGTCTGCAGAGAAAACCATTGGTGCCCACCTGTCCTCCATTCAGGACTTATACACCTCCAGAATCAGGAAATGGGGCAGGCAACATCACTGCAGACCCATCACAACCTGTTCCAACTCCTCCCCTGTGGTAGGCGCTACAGAGCACTGTACCCCAAAACAACCAGATATAAAAACAGTTTCTTTCTGCAGGCTGTCATTCAAATGAACACTGTCAATACATCCAACCATGTTGTATATACTGTACTGTACATGTTGTATATACTGTACTGTACATGTTGTATATACTGTACTGTACATGTAGTATATACTGTATTGTACATGTAGTATATACTGTACTGTACATGTTGTATATACTGTACTGTACATGTAGTATATACTGTATTGTACATGTAGTATATACTGTACTGTACATGTAGTATATACTGTACTGTACATTGTACGTATACTGGTACACTCTGTCATGTACATGTACCTCAGGCATGTATGTCAGTAAGCTGCTAACATGTATTTCAGCATCTCTGATATATTCTCTGCACCACTGCACCTTATCGCCTCTTATTTCTCCTGTATAAGTCAGTCCTTGTGTGTACATATGTGAAGGTTGTTGTGTTGTCGTTCTATATTAAGTACGCTGAGAGAGCAATGAAACCTGAGTTAAATTCTATCTATGTGCAAACCTACATGGCCAATAAACATGATTGTGATTCTGATCTTACAATGCTGTGATTGCAAACATTCCCCAACCCATCGTGAACAGTACACATGGCCTTTGTGAGTCTAGTTAATGGTCACAGTAATACATACCAAACCGATCGTTGTTTTCGATCGTTATGCCACTGTATTGTTTATAAGGGTGGGGACTCCTGCAGTCAGGTGAGACTGAAGATGTCATTTAGATGATGATGAAACGTTTCTGTCATTAAATGTTGTGTCCAGATGAACTGACCCACCTTCCTGTGGTAACTGCACCGGTGTTGCACCACTTCTCATCCAGACTGCCCAAGGCCAGACATGGTAAAACCTTTGTCTCGGCTGTGGATCATGTTGCAGTATCTGTTGGTCTTCAGTCTGCTATGTGTGTTAATAATAACGCCCTTCTTCTTCAGTCTTACCACTCTCTGCTCCTGTCTTCTGCATGAGGACGTACCACACTGTGCTCTGTCCCTTGTCTTGAGGAAGTTTCACCAGCACAATAACTGTTCATATGATCAACTGCAAAACTGTTCATGATCTGGATTAAAGTAGATCAGCTGTTGTCTGAAATAGACCAGAAAGGCTGAAAAAGGAAACGTGTTGGCATGTAAGTGTTAAGGTGACGGTGAAATGCATGATGTGTATTCATATCAGACAGTGTTACAAGTTTCTGTCCGTACAAACGTTCTGATGAAATAGTCCGGCATGTCTGCCAGCTGAGCAGAGTGGGTGACTGTAATTAAAGCCTACTAGTGTTTCTTCTTTATGTCAGACGGCCTCTTGGTTAAACATTCCTTAACAAGCACACATGCACACATGCACACACACTCATGCAGCCACAACAACACATGCACACACACTCATGCAGCCACAACAACATAGATGTGTGTGCATGTCATTACTGCCTGAGCACCAACACAAACTCACATGCATCCATGTGCACATACTGCCATGCATATTGATGTGCAGTGCAAACACACACACACACACACACACACACACACACACCCTGCAGAAACACACATGCAACTAAAGCTCACACAGACACACAGAAGGATAATAAACACAGAACTCTCTCTTCCATCTTTTGTCACCCTGTAACTGCCCCACTCTGAACCCCCCACTTCTCTCCGACCCCACCCACTACCCCCAACCATCAATTCTTACAGGCATCCTCCTCAGCCACCCATGCCCCAACTACCCCATTCCTCCCCCACCCTGCCTGCCTCCCCGAAACCACCCTCCCCCAAAACTGCAGCACCCCCGGCAGGTTAACCCTGCTAACCTGCCCATATGACGTCTGTCCGGCCTCATAACATGTTATGATATTATCCATCGCTATCCACCTAGGTGGCCTTTATCCCGAGGGCACTTTCACTCCTGCAACCCCCCCTCCTTCCACAGCCACCACCAATGCTGCCCCCCTCTCCTCCGGTGGGTGCTCAATTGTGAGCCGGGTGGATTATGCGAGCGGGAGGCTCGTAAAGGGCCTGCCAAGGTCTTTCTGGCCTGTGACGGATGGCTTGGAGACTGAAGGGACTGCTTTGCATAAGAAGAGAAGCCGGGAGAGGGAAGAATGGCAGTCCATTCAATGGGGCCTGTCACCGAGGACTGAGGAGAGAGAGAAGACCCCCCTCCCCCCACCCACCCACTCCGGCCCTCCTCCTCCTCCTCTCCTTCTCCTTCCATCATCATCCCTTCATCCCTTCATTCACCAATACTCCCTCTCTCTTTCACCCCTCTCCACATCCACTCCCCCTCTCTTTTCTTGTCTGCTACCCCCCTCCCCCACGCTCTCTCTGTCCTCCCCCTTCCCTCTCCTCCTCTTGATCTCCCTCTTCCTTCACTTTGTGGCATTTGTTTATCCCATCTTTAGCAACCCTCATTCTATTCCATTCTTTTCGCTCTCTCTCTCTCTCTTCTCTCTCTCTCTCTCTCTCTCTCTCTTCTCTCTCTCTCTCTCTCTCTCCTCTCTCTCCTCTCTCTCTTCTCTCTCTTCTCTCTCCGTCTCTCTCCTCTCTCTGTCTCTCTCTCTCTCTCCGTCTCTCTCCTCTCTCCGTCTCTCTCTTCTCTCTCTGTCTCTCTCTCTCTCTTCTCTCTTCTCTCTCTCTCTCTCTCTCTCTCTCTCTCTCTCTCTCTCTCTCTCTCTCTCTCTCTCTCTCTCTCTCTCTCTCTCTCTCTCTCTCTCTCCTCTCTCTCGCTCGCTCTCTCTCTCACCCAGTCACCCTCTAATCTATCTCCTTTCTCTTCACCATACTTCTTGATTTCATCCCACTTAATTTCTGTTCATTCCGTTTTGCCCTCCTTTCCATCAAGCCCCCTTTGCCTCCATTTTCGGTAATTTCAACAACGTTTGAATCCTCTTATTATTTGGTGTGTTGTGAATGAGATAGCACATTAAAAGCCTCGTGGACAGCGAAGCCTCTTAATAGTCAGAGGGCTTGTGTGACTGAAGCTTTGTCTTGCTGCCAAAACTCACACTGAGCCTCCTCCTGTGTGCCGAAAGTACAGCTGAAAAGTTTTAATAGGTATACACAGATGGTTCCAAGTCATTTTAACTGACATGTGATGATTATATACCAATAAAGATTGTCGTATTTATCGACAGCGGCTCATTTCCAAGACTTTTTCAAACTGCAACAGCTCTCATTTTATACTTATGTCAACACTGCAAATGTACCAAAATATGGTATTTTATTTCAAAACTTATGCTCTAAAAGTTAAGTTATGGAAAATTTAGCAGTTTTTTTAATCCTATCAGTCTTATTTCATCAGGATCATAGGGAACAAGTGTCTCCCGACATCATCTATGTAAAATAAGAAGTAGCCTATGTAGATAACTAGATGTTATAATTGGTTGATGGCAGCCTGGTTCTCCTGGTTAACCCTGGAATTTTATCCAGCCTGCATGACCACCCAGCAATCTCTTAGTTTCCTTCACATTTGACATATTAGTCGTGAAAAGTGTGAGATGTGGCACTCACAAACACAGTCTTTATTCTGCTGGCCATCTCCCTCCTGCAGAGATGCACTTTGTTATGGAGAAAACCTTTGCTAATTTGTCACCCTTGCAAATAAGTGCATAGGGCCTGTCCCGTTAGACGGGCCGTCCCGGCCTGCAGGCGACATGCAGGGCCGCTCAGCCGTCCTGAGTGGATGAGTCTGCACACGCCTGCCAGCTGAGAATAACCACATGGACTGAGAACAACCACATGGACTGAGAGTAACCACATGGACTGAGAATAACCTTGTGGATGGAGAACAACCACATGGACTGAGAACAACCACATGGACTGAGAGTAACCACATGGACTAAGAACAACCACACGGACTGAAAACAACCACATGGACTAAGAACAACAACACGGACTGAAAACAACCACATGGACTAAGAACAACCACACGGACTGAAAACAACCACATGGACTTAGAACAACCACATGGACTGAGAGTAACCATATGGACTAAGAACAACCACATGGACTAAGAACAAC
The DNA here is from genome assembly GCF_029633865.1 of Lampris incognitus. Classification (NCBI taxonomy): domain Eukaryota; kingdom Metazoa; phylum Chordata; class Actinopteri; order Lampriformes; family Lampridae; genus Lampris; species Lampris incognitus. Next base: position 32,702,707 of record NC_079230.1, read on the forward strand.
CACATGGACTTAGAACAACCACATGGACTAGGAACAACCACATGGACTGAAAACAACCACATGGACTTAGAATAACCACATGGACTGAGAACAACGACATGGACTGAGAACAACCTCATGGACTGAGAACAACTACAGAGACTGAGAGAAACCACACAGACTGAAAAAAAACCTCATGGACTGAGAACAACTACATAGACTGAGAGTAACCACATAGACTAAGAACAACTACATAGACTGAGAACAACCTCATGGACTGAGAACAACTACATAGACTGAGAACAACCTCATGGACTAAGAACAACTACAAAGACTGAAAACAACCTCATGGACTTAGAATAACCACAACCACATGGACTGAGAACAACGACATGGACTGAGAACAACCTCATGGACTGAGAACAACTACAGAGACTGAGAGAAACCACATAGACTGAAAACAACCTCATGGACTGAAAACAACCTCATAGACTGAGAACAATTACATAGACTGAGAACAACTACATAGACTGAGAACAACCTCATGGATTGAGAACAACTACATAGACTGAGAACAACCTCATGGACTGAGAACAACTACATAGACTGAGAACAACCTCATGGACTAAGAACAACCACATAGACTGAAAACAACCTCATGGACTTAGAATAACCACAACCACATGGACTGAAAACAACCACATGGACTTAGAATAACCACATGGACTGAAACAACCTCATGGACTTAAAATAACCACATGGACTGAGAACAACCACATGGACTGAGAACATCCTCATGGACCGAGAACAACTACAGAGACTGAGAGTAGCTACATAGACTGAGAGTAGCTACATAGACTGAGAACAACTACATAGACTGAGAACAACCTCATGGACTGAGAACAACTACACAGACTGAGAGTAGCTACATAGACTGAGAACAACCTCATGGACTGAGAACAACCTCATGGACTGAGAACAATTACATAGACTGAGAACAACCTCATGGACTGAGAACAACCTCATGGACTGAGAACAACTACATAGACTGAGAATAACCACATAGACTGAGAACTACATAGACTGAGAACAACCTCATGGACTGAGAACAACTACATAGACTGAGAATAACCACATGGACTGGGAGTAACCACATGGACTGGGATTAACCACATGGACTGGGAGTAACTACATGGACGGACCTCCACAGCACACAGGTGTGATGGCATCTGTAGCGTCACTTCCTTGTAGACATGTTTACACACAATCAGACAAGTTTAGCTCGTTTCATGTTTACATTTGCATTCATTTGAATTCTTACTACCTATTTGCAGAGACCTCCCCCTGATGAAGTTGTCACTATTTAAACCATCATGTAGGTAATGTTAAATTTAAATTAATTTAATTTCAGAAACGTAACATCTTCAATTATATAACAAACATGAAAAAGCTGCCAAAGCATTCTCCGTGGGAAATGCCAGTAAAACTGCTGTCATGTCAGTATCTAAATAACTGGTGTCTATAAAATAGCCATCTTAAAAAATAACGTGTACATTCTCTCCATAGCCGAGGCTAGCAACTGAGCCATCACATCCTGTATCAGCAGCCAGGCCAGATGGGGTGGCACGGACGCAGAAGGAGAGAGTTTCAAATGTGAAACACATATTTACTGAAGCACGACTGTCAGCGACAGCCATATTTAAGTGACTGGTGGGTTTTGGGATTTCCTTTTAGAGGTAAACAGGAAAGACAAGGAGCCCGCTGGTCTGGTGGACACCATGGTGTTAGTACTGACCAGAGAGCTGGCTGGTCTGGTGGACACCATGGTGTTAGTACTGGCCAGAGAGCTGGCTGGTCTGGTGGACACCATGGTGTTAGTACTGACCAGAGAGCTGGCTGGTCTGGTGGAAACCATGGTGTTAGTACTGACCAGAGAGCTGGCTGGTCTGGTGGACACCATGGTGTTAGTACTGACCAGAGAGCTGGCTGGTGTGGTGGACACCATGGTGTTAGTACTGGCCAGAGAGCCGGCTGGTCTGGTGGACACCATGGTGTTAGTACTGACCAGAGAGCTGGCTGGTCTGGTGGACACCATGGTGTTAGTACTGACCAGAGAGCTGGCTGGTCTGGTGGACACCATGGTGTTAGTACTGGCCAGAGAGCTGGCTGGTCTGGTGGAAACCATGGTGTTAGTACTGGCCAGAGAGCTGGCTGGTCTGGTGGAAACCATGGTGTTAGTACTGGCCAGAGAGCTGGCTGGTCTGGTGGACACCATGGTGTTAGTACTGGCCAGAGAGCTGGCTGGTCTGGTGGACACCATGGTGTTAGTACTGACCAGAGAGCTGGCTGGTGTGGTGGACAGCATGGCGTTAGTACTGACCAGAGAGCTGGCTGGTCTGGTGGACACCATGGCGTTAGTACTGACCAGAGAGCCGGCTGGTCTGGCGGACACCATGGCTTTAGTACTGACCAGAGAACCGGCTGGTCTGGCGGACACCATGGCGTTAGTACTGACCAGAGAGCCGGCTGGTCTGGCGGACACCATGGCGTTAGTACTGACCAGAGAGCCGGCTGGTCTGGTGGACACCATGGTGTTAGTACTGACCAGAGAGCCGGCTGGTCTGGCGGACACCATGGCGTTAGTACTGACCAGAGAGCCGGCTGGTCTGGTGGACACCATGGTGTTAGTACTGACCAGAGAGCCGGCTGGTCTGGCGGACACCATGGCGTTAGTACTGACCAGAGAGCCGGCTGGTCTGGTGGACACCATGGTGTTAGTACTGGCCAGAGAGCCGGCTGGTCTGGCGGACACCATGGCGTTAGTACTGACCAGAGAGCCGGCTGGTCTGGTGGACACCATGGCGTTAGTACTGACCAGAGAGCCGGCTGGTCTGGTGGACACCATGGCGTTAGTACTGACCAGAGAGCCGGCTGGTCTGGCGGACACCATGGTGTTAGTACTGACCAGAGAGCCGGCTGGTCTGGTGGACACCATGGTGTTAGTACTGGCCAGAGAGCCGGCTGGTCTGGCGGACACCATGGAGTTAGTACTGACCAGAGAGCCGGCTGGTCTGGCGGACACCATGGCGTTAGTACTGACCAGAGAGCCGGCTGGTCTGGTGGACACCATGGTGTTAGTACTGACCAGAGAGCTGGCTGGTCTGGTGGACACCATGGCGTTAGTACTGACCAGAGAGCTGGCTGGTCTGGTGGACACCATGGTGTTAGTACTGACCAGAGAGCTGGCTGGTCTGGCGGACACCATGGTGTTAGTACTGACCAGAGAGCCCGCTGGTCTGGTGGACACCATGGTGTTAGTACTGACCAGAGAGCTGGCTGGTCTGGTGGACACCATGGTGTTAGTACTGACCAGAGAGCTGGCTGGTCTGGTGGACACCATGGCGTTAGTACTGACCAGAGAGCCGGCTGGTCTGGTGGACACCATGGCGTTAGTACTGACCAGA